>NW_025316749.1:0-198350 GCF_910594005.1 Cervus elaphus
AGGGCAGCAGGGAGAGCAAGAGGCCCAGTGTGCCCCTAGGTCGGCTCTGCCCCTTCCCACACAGGCGGCCAGCCCAGCAGCTGCCTGACAGACTCTGGCTCCCCCGAGCTCTCTGCCGGTGCAGGGGCAGGAACAGACGTGTGCATGTGGTTCTGCCTTGGCCTGGGAGTGTGGACCCCCTGCCTGGCCCCCAGGCTCAGGGGCAAGGGCCGGGAGAGAGCACCACCCCGAAGCGCTTTTCTCCCGGGCTTGGGAGCGTTGTGCGCGGCTGGCGGGAACAGCCGGCGAGAGTGCTTGCAAAGCGGCCTTTGGAGGCAGCCGGGGAGGTCTTCCAGCGGGAGAGGGCCGGTTGTGCTCAGAGGCCCCACAGGCCAGGGGCAGGACCCAGCAGGGCCCCTGCCCCTGGCCAGCCTTGCCCAGACCTTCCTGGCCTCCGGGGGTACTGCCCCAGCAAGGGGCAGGCTGCGGGGACTGGGTCCAGACATGCCCGGGCGCCTCCCCAGGCTCATCCCCGCTGGTGCCTTTCCCCTGGGCCTAGGCCTCGCTTGAGGCCTCCTTGGAGAGGAGGTTGCTGGCAGGGGCTGTCTCCACACTGCAAGGGGCTGGAGCTCAGAGGGCCTCGTCAGAGGGAAGGGACCAGCAAGGGGCTGGATGCCCAAGACCTCGTTGGCCCAGCAGCCTCAGGGCAGCAGGGAGAGCAAGAGGCCCAGTGTGCCCCTAGGTCGGCTCTGCCCCTTCCCACACAGGCGGCCAGCCCAGCAGCTGCCTGACAGACTCTGGCTCCCCCGAGCTCTCTGCCGGTGCAGGGGGCAGGAACAGACGTGTGCATGTGGTTCTGCCTTGGCCTGGGAGTGTGGACCCCCTGCCTGGCCCCCAGGCTCAGGGGCAAGGGCCGGGAGAGAGCACCACCCCGAAGCGCTTTTCTCCCGGGCTTGGGAGCGTTGTGCGCGGCTGGCGGGAGCAGCCGGCGAGAGTGCTTGCAAAGCGGCCTTTGGAGGCAGCCGGGGAGGTCTTCCAGCGGGAGAGGGCCGGTTGTGCTCAGAGGCCCCACAGGCCAGGGGCAGGACCCAGCAGGGCCCCTGCCCCTGGCCAGCCTTGCCCAGACCTTCCTGGCTTCCGGGGGTACTGCCCCAGCAAGGGGCAGGCTGCGGGGACTGGTCCAGACATGCCCGGGCGCCTCCCCAGGCTCATCCCCGCTGGTGCCTTTCCCCTGGGCCTAGGCCTCGCTTGAGGCCTCCTTGGAGAGGAGGTTGCTGCCAGGGGCTGTCTCCACACTGCAAGGGGCTGGAGCTCAGAGGGCCTCGTCAGAGGGAAGGGACCAGCAAGGGGCTGGATGCCCAAGACCTCTTTGGCCCAGCGGCCTCAGGGCAGCAGGGAGAGCAAGAGGCCCAGTGTGCCCCTAGGTCGGCTCTGCCCCTTCCCACACAGGCGGCCAGCCCAGCAGCTGCCTGACAGACTCTGGCTCCCCCGAGCTCTCTGCCGGTGCAGGGGGCAGGAACAGACGTGTGCATGTGGTTCTGCCTTGGCCTGGGAGTGTGGACCCCCTGCCTGGCCCCAGGCTCAGGGGCAAGGGCCGGGAGAGAGCACCACCCCGAAGCGCTTTTCTCCCGGGCTTGGGAGCGTTGTGCGCGGCTGGCGGGAACAGCCGGCGAGAGTGCTTGCAAAGCGGCCTTTGGAGGCAGCCGGGGAGGTCTTCCAGCGGGAGAGGGCCGGTTGTGCTCAGAGGCCCCACAGGCCAGGGGCAGGACCCAGCAGGGCCCCTGCCCCTGGCCAGCCTTGCCCAGACCTTCCTGGCCTCCGGGGGTACTGCCCCAGCAAGGGGCAGGCTGCGGGGACTGGGTCCAGACATGCCCGGGCGCCTCCCCAGGCTCATCCCCGCTGGTGCCTTTCCCCTGGGCCTAGGCCTCGCTTGAGGCCTCCTTGGAGAGGAGGTTGCTGGCAGGGGCTGTCTCCACACTGCAAGGGGCTGGAGCTCAGAGGGCCTCGTCAGAGGGAAGGGACCAGCAAGGGGCTGGATGCCCAAGACCTCTTTGGCCCAGCAGCCTCAGGGCAGCAGGGAGAGCAAGAGGCCCAGTGTGCCCCTAGGTCGGCTCTGCCCCTTCCCACACAGGCGGCCAGCCCAGCAGCTGCCTGACAGACTCTGGCTCCCCCGAGCTCTCTGCCGGTGCAGGGGGCAGGAACAGACGTGTGCATGTGGTTCTGCCTTGGCCTGGGAGTGTGGACCCCCTGCCTGGCCCCCAGGCTCAGGGGCAAGGGCCGGGAGAGAGCACCACCCCGAAGCGCTTTTCTCCCGGGCTTGGGAGCGTTGTGCGCGGCTGGCGGGAGCAGCCGGCGAGAGTGCTTGCAAAGCGGCCTTTGGAGGCAGCCGGGGAGGTCTTCCAGCGGGAGAGGGCCGGTTGTGCTCAGAGGCCCCACAGGCCAGGGGCAGGACCCAGCAGGGCCCCTGCCCCTGGCCAGCCTTGCCCAGACCTTCCTGGCCTCCGGGGGGTACTGCCCCAGCAAGGGGCAGGCTGCGGGGACTGGGTCCAGACATGCCCGGGCGCCTCCCCAGGCTCATCCCCGCTGGTGCCTTTCCCCTGGGCCTAGGCCTCGCTTGAGGCCTCCTTGGAGAGGAGGTTGCTGGCAGGGGCTGTCTCCACACTGCAAGGGGCTGGAGCTCAGAGGGCCTCGTCAGAGGGAAGGGACCAGCAAGGGGCTGGATGCCCAAGACCTCTTTGGCCCAGCAGCCTCAGGGCAGCAGGGAGAGCAAGAGGCCCAGTGTGCCCCTAGGTCGGCTCTGCCCCTTCCCACACAGGCGGCCAGCCCAGCAGCTGCCTGACAGACTCTGGCTCCCCCGAGCTCTCTGCCGGTGCAGGGGGCAGGAACAGACGTGTGCATGTGGTTCTGCCTTGGCCTGGGAGTGTGGACCCCCTGCCTGGCCCCCAGGCTCAGGGGCAAGGGCCGGGAGAGAGCACCACCCCGAAGCGCTTTTCTCCCGGGCTTGGGAGCGTTGTGCGCGGCTGGCGGGAGCAGCCGGCGAGAGTGCTTGCAAAGCGGCCTTTGGAGGCAGCCGGGGAGGTCTTCCAGCGGGAGAGGGCCGGTTGTGCTCAGAGGCCCCACAGGCCAGGGGCAGGACCCAGCAGGGCCCCTGCCCCTGGCCAGCCTTGCCCAGACCTTCCTGGCCTCCGGGGGTACTGCCCCAGCAAGGGGCAGGCTGCGGGGACTGGGTCCAGACATGCCCGGGCGCCTCCCCAGGCTCATCCCCGCTGGTGCCTTTCCCCTGGGCCTAGGCCTCGCTTGAGGCCTCCTTGGAGAGGAGGTTGCTGGCAGGGGCTGTCTCCACACTGCAAGGGGCTGGAGCTCAGAGGGCCTCGTCAGAGGGAAGGGACCAGCAAGGGGCTGGATGCCCAAGACCTCGTTGGCCCAGCAGCCTCAGGGCAGCAGGGAGAGCAAGAGGCCCAGTGTGCCCCTAGGTCGGCTCTGCCCCTTCCCACACAGGCGGCCAGCCCAGCAGCTGCCTGACAGACTCTGGCTCCCCCGAGCTCTCTGCCGGTGCAGGGGGCAGGAACAGACGTGTGCATGTGGTTCTGCCTTGGCCTGGGAGTGTGGACCCCCTGCCTGGCCCCCAGGCTCAGGGGCAAGGGCCAGGAGAGAGCACCACCCCGAAGCGCTTTTCTCCCGGGCTTGGGAGCGTTGGGCGCGGCTGGCGGGAACAGCCGGCGAGAGTGCTTGCAAAGCGGCCTTTGGAGGCAGCCGGGGAGGTCTTCCAGCGGCAGAGGGCCGGTTGTGCTCAGAGGCCCCACAGGCCAGGGGCAGGACCCAGCAGGGCCCCTGCCCCTGGCCAGCCTTGCCCAGACCTTCCTGGCCTCCGGGGGTACTGCCCCAGCAAGGGGCAGGCTGCGGGGACTGGGTCCAGACATGCCCGGGCGCCTCCCCAGGCTCATCCCCGCTGGTGCCTTTCCCCTGGGCCTAGGCCTCGCTTGAGGCCTCCTTGGAGAGGAGGTTGCTGGCAGGGGCTGTCTCCACACTGCAAGGGGCTGGAGCTCAGAGGGCCTCGTCAGAGGGAAGGGACCAGCAAGGGGCTGGATGCCCAAGACCTCTTTGGCCCAGCAGCCTCAGGGCAGCAGGGAGAGCAAGAGGCCCAGTGTGCCCCTAGGTCGGCTCTGCCCCTTCCCACACAGGCGGCCAGCCCAGCAGCTGCCTGACAGACTCTGGCTCCCCCGAGCTCTCTGCCGGTGCAGGGGGCAGGAACAGACGTGTGCATGTGGTTCTGCCTTGGCCTGGGAGTGTGGACCCCCTGCCTGGCCCCCAGGCTCAGGGGCAAGGGCCGGGAGAGAGCACCACCCCGAAGCGCTTTTCTCCCGGGCTTGGGAGCGTTGTGCGCGGCTGGCGGGAACAGCCGGCGAGAGTGCTTGCAAAGCGGCCTTTGGAGGCAGCCGGGGAGGTCTTCCAGCGGGAGAGGGCCGGTTGTGCTCAGAGGCCCCACAGGCCAGGGGCAGGACCCAGCAGGGCCCCTGCCCCTGGCCAGCCTTGCCCAGACCTTCCTGGCCTCCGGGGGTACTGCCCCAGCAAGGGGCAGGCTGCGGGGACTGGGTCCAGACATGCCCGGGCGCCTCCCCAGGCTCATCCCCGCTGGTGCCTTTCCCCTGGGCCTAGGCCTCGCTTGAGGCCTCCTTGGAGAGGAGGTTGCTGGCAGGGGCTGTCTCCACACTGCAAGGGGCTGGAGCTCAGAGGGCCTCGTCAGAGGGAAGGGACCAGCAAGGGGCTGGATGCCCAAGACCTCTTTGGCCCAGCAGCCTCAGGGCAGCAGGGAGAGCAAGAGGCCCAGTGTGCCCCTAGGTCGGCTCTGCCCCTTCCCACACAGGCGGCCAGCCCAGCAGCTGCCTGACAGACTCTGGCTCCCCCGAGCTCTCTGCCGGTGCAGGGGGCAGGAACAGACGTGTGCATGTGGTTCTGCCTTGGCCTGGGAGTGTGGACCCCCTGCCTGGCCCCCAGGCTCAGGGGCAAGGGCCGGGAGAGAGCACCACCCCGAAGCGCTTTTCTCCCGGGCTTGGGAGCGTTGTGCGCGGCTGGCGGGAGCAGCCGGCGAGAGTGCTTGCAAAGCGGCCTTTGGAGGCAGCCGGGGAGGTCTTCCAGCGGGAGAGGGCCGGTTGTGCTCAGAGGCCCCACAGGCCAGGGGCAGGACCCAGCAGGGCCCCTGCCCCTGGCCAGCCTTGCCCAGACCTTCCTGGCTTCCGGGGGTACTGCCCCAGCAAGGGGCAGGCTGCGGGGACTGGGTCCAGACATGCCCGGGCGCCTCCCCAGGCTCATCCCCGCTGGTGCCTTTCCCCTGGGCCTAGGCCTCGCTTGAGGCCTCCTTGGAGAGGAGGTTGCTGGCAGGGGCTGTCTCCACACTGCAAGGGGCTGGAGCTCAGAGGGCCTCGTCAGAGGGAAGGGACCAGCAAGGGGCTGGATGCCCAAGACCTCTTTGGCCCAGCGGCCTCAGGGCAGCAGGGAGAGCAAGAGGCCCAGTGTGCCCCTAGGTCGGCTCTGCCCCTTCCCACACAGGCGGCCAGCCCAGCAGCTGCCTGACAGACTCTGGCTCCCCCGAGCTCTCTGCCGGTGCAGGGGGCAGGAACAGACGTGTGCATGTGGTTCTGCCTTGGCCTGGGAGTGTGGACCCCCTGCCTGGCCCCCAGGCTCAGGGGCAAGGGCCGGGAGAGAGCACCACCCCGAAGCGCTTTTCTCCCGGGCTTGGGAGCGTTGTGCGCGGCTGGCGGGAACAGCCGGCGAGAGTGCTTGCAAAGCGGCCTTTGGAGGCAGCCGGGGAGGTCTTCCAGCGGGAGAGGGCCGGTTGTGCTCAGAGGCCCCACAGGCCAGGGGCAGGACCCAGCAGGGCCCCTGCCCCTGGCCAGCCTTGCCCAGACCTTCCTGGCCTCCGGGGGTACTGCCCCAGCAAGGGGCAGGCTGCGGGGACTGGGTCCAGACATGCCCGGGCGCCTCCCCAGGCTCATCCCCGCTGGTGCCTTTCCCCTGGGCCTAGGCCTCGCTTGAGGCCTCCTTGGAGAGGAGGTTGCTGCCAGGGGCTGTCTCCACACTGCAAGGGGCTGGAGCTCAGAGGGCCTCGTCAGAGGGAAGGGACCAGCAAGGGGCTGGATGCCCAAGACCTCTTTGGCCCAGCAGCCTCAGGGCAGCAGGGAGAGCAAGAGGCCCAGTGTGCCCCTAGGTCGGCTCTGCCCCTTCCCACACAGGCGGCCAGCCCAGCAGCTGCCTGACAGACTCTGGCTCCCCCGAGCTCTCTGCCGGTGCAGGGGGCAGGAACAGACGTGTGCATGTGGTTCTGCCTTGGCCTGGGAGTGTGAACCCCCTGCCTGGCCCCCAGGCTCAGGGGCAAGGGCCGGGAGAGAGCACCACCCCGAAGCGCTTTTCTCCCGGGCTTGGGAGCGTTGTGCGCGGCTGGCGGGAGCAGCCGGCGAGAGTGCTTGCAAAGCGGCCTTTGGAGGCAGCCGGGGAGGTCTTCCAGCGGGAGAGGGCCGGTTGTGCTCAGAGGCCCCACAGGCCAGGGGCAGGACCCAGCAGGGCCCCTGCCCCTGGCCAGCCTTGCCCAGACCTTCCTGGCCTCCGGGGGTACTGCCCCAGCAAGGGGCAGGCTGCGGGGACTGGGTCCAGACATGCCCGGGCGCCTCCCCAGGCTCATCCCCGCTGGTGCCTTTCCCCTGGGCCTAGGCCTCGCTTGAGGCCTCCTTGGAGAGGAGGTTGCTGGCAGGGGCTGTCTCCACACTGCAAGGGGCTGGAGCTCAGAGGGCCTCGTCAGAGGGAAGGGACCAGCAAGGGGCTGGATGCCCAAGACCTCTTTGGCCCAGCAGCCTCAGGGCAGCAGGGAGAGCAAGAGGCCCAGTGTGCCCCTAGGTCGGCTCTGCCCCTTCCCACACAGGCGGCCAGCCCAGCAGCTGCCTGACAGACTCTGGCTCCCCCGAGCTCTCTGCCGGTGCAGGGGGCAGGAACAGACGTGTGCATGTGGTTCTGCCTTGGCCTGGGAGTGTGGACCCCCTGCCTGGCCCCCAGGCTCAGGGGCAAGGGCCGGGAGAGAGCACCACCCCGAAGCGCTTTTCTCCCGGGCTTGGGAGCGTTGTGCGCGGCTGGCGGGAGCAGCCGGCGAGAGTGCTTGCAAAGCGGCCTTTGGAGGCAGCCGGGGAGGTCTTCCAGCGGGAGAGGGCCGGTTGTGCTCAGAGGCCCCACAGGCCAGGGGCAGGACCCAGCAGGGCCCCTGCCCCTGGCCAGCCTTGCCCAGACCTTCCTGGCCTCCGGGGGTACTGCCCCAGCAAGGGGCAGGCTGCGGGGACTGGGTCCAGACATGCCCGGGCGCCTCCCCAGGCTCATCCCCGCTGGTGCCTTTCCCCTGGGCCTAGGCCTCGCTTGAGGCCTCCTTGGAGAGGAGGTTGCTGCCAGGGGCTGTCTCCACACTGCAAGGGGCTGGAGCTCAGAGGGCCTCGTCAGAGGGAAGGGACCAGCAAGGGGCTGGATGCCCAAGACCTCGTTGGCCCAGCAGCCTCAGGGCAGCAGGGAGAGCAAGAGGCCCAGTGTGCCCCTAGGTCGGCTCTGCCCCTTCCCACACAGGCGGCCAGCCCAGCAGCTGCCTGACAGACTCTGGCTCCCCCGAGCTCTCTGCCGGTGCAGGGGGCAGGAACAGACGTGTGCATGTGGTTCTGCCTTGGCCTGGGAGTGTGGACCCCCTGCCTGGCCCCCAGGCTCAGGGGCAAGGGCCGGGAGAGAGCACCACCCCGAAGCGCTTTTCTCCCGGGCTTGGGAGCGTTGTGCGCGGCTGGCGGGAGCAGCCGGCGAGAGTGCTTGCAAAGCGGCCTTTGGAGGCAGCCGGGGAGGTCTTCCAGCGGGAGAGGGCCGGTTGTGCTCAGAGGCCCCACAGGCCAGGGGCAGGACCCAGCAGGGCCCCTGCCCCTGGCCAGCCTTGCCCAGACCTTCCTGGCCTCCGGGGGTACTGCCCCAGCAAGGGGCAGGCTGCGGGGACTGGGTCCAGACATGCCCGGGCGCCTCCCCAGGCTCATCCCCGCTGGTGCCTTTCCCCTGGGCCTAGGCCTCGCTTGAGGCCTCCTTGGAGAGGAGGTTGCTGCCAGGGGCTGTCTCCACACTGCAAGGGGCTGGAGCTCAGAGGGCCTCGTCAGAGGGAAGGGACCAGCAAGGGGCTGGATGCCCAAGACCTCTTTGGCCCAGCGGCCTCAGGGCAGCAGGGAGAGCAAGAGGCCCAGTGTGCCCCTAGGTCGGCTCTGCCCCTTCCCACACAGGCGGCCAGCCCAGCAGCTGCCTGACAGACTCTGGCTCCCCCGAGCTCTCTGCCGGTGCAGGGGGCAGGAACAGACGTGTGCATGTGGTTCTGCCTTGGCCTGGGAGTGTGGACCCCCTGCCTGGCCCCCAGGCTCAGGGGCAAGGGCCGGGAGAGAGCACCACCCCGAAGCGCTTTTCTCCCGGGCTTGGGAGCGTTGTGCGCGGCTGGCGGGAACAGCCGGCGAGAGTGCTTGCAAAGCGGCCTTTGGAGGCAGCCGGGGAGGTCTTCCAGCGGGAGAGGGCCGGTTGTGCTCAGAGGCCCCACAGGCCAGGGGCAGGACCCAGCAGGGCCCCTGCCCCTGGCCAGCCTTGCCCAGACCTTCCTGGCCTCCGGGGGTACTGCCCCAGCAAGGGGCAGGCTGCGGGGACTGGGTCCAGACATGCCCGGGCGCCTCCCCAGGCTCATCCCCGCTGGTGCCTTTCCCCTGGGCCTAGGCCTCGCTTGAGGCCTCCTTGGAGAGGAGGTTGCTGCCAGGGGCTGTCTCCACACTGCAAGGGGCTGGAGCTCAGAGGGCCTCGTCAGAGGGAAGGGACCAGCAAGGGGCTGGATGCCCAAGACCTCTTTGGCCCAGCAGCCTCAGGGCAGCAGGGAGAGCAAGAGGCCCATTGTGCCCCTAGGTCGGCTCTGCCCCTTCCCACACAGGCGGCCAGCCCAGCAGCTGCCTGACAGACTCTGGCTCCCCCGAGCTCTCTGCCGGTGCAGGGGGCAGGAACAGACGTGTGCATGTGGTTCTGCCTTGGCCTGGGAGTGTGAACCCCCTGCCTGGCCCCCAGGCTCAGGGGCAAGGGCCGGGAGAGAGCACCACCCCGAAGCGCTTTTCTCCCGGGCTTGGGAGCGTTGTGCGCGGCTGGCGGGAACAGCCGGCGAGAGTGCTTGCAAAGCGGCCTTTGGAGGCAGCCGGGGAGGTCTTCCAGCGGGAGAGGGCCGGTTGTGCTCAGAGGCCCCACAGGCCAGGGGCAGGACCCAGCAGGGCCCCTGCCCCTGGCCAGCCTTGCCCAGACCTTCCTGGCCTCCGGGGGTACTGCCCCAGCAAGGGGCAGGCTGCGGGGACTGGGTCCAGACATGCCCGGGCGCCTCCCCAGGCTCATCCCCGCTGGTGCCTTTCCCCTGGGCCTAGGCCTCGCTTGAGGCCTCCTTGGAGAGGAGGTTGCTGGCAGGGGCTGTCTCCACACTGCAAGGGGCTGGAGCTCAGAGGGCCTCGTCAGAGGGAAGGGACCAGCAAGGGGCTGGATGCCCAAGACCTCTTTGGCCCAGCAGCCTCAGGGCAGCAGGGAGAGCAAGAGGCCCAGTGTGCCCCTAGGTCGGCTCTGCCCCTTCCCACACAGGCGGCCAGCCCAGCAGCTGCCTGACAGACTCTGGCTCCCCCGAGCTCTCTGCCGGTGCAGGGGGCAGGAACAGACGTGTGCATGTGGTTCTGCCTTGGCCTGGGAGTGTGGACCCCCTGCCTGGCCCCCAGGCTCAGGGGCAAGGGCCGGGAGAGAGCACCACCCCGAAGCGCTTTTCTCCCGGGCTTGGGAGCGTTGTGCGCGGCTGGCGGGAGCAGCCGGCGAGAGTGCTTGCAAAGCGGCCTTTGGAGGCAGCCGGGGAGGTCTTCCAGCGGGAGAGGGCCGGTTGTGCTCAGAGGCCCCACAGGCCAGGGGCAGGACCCAGCAGGGCCCCTGCCCCTGGCCAGCCTTGCCCAGACCTTCCTGGCCTCCGGGGGTACTGCCCCAGCAAGGGGCAGGCTGCGGGGACTGGGTCCAGACATGCCCGGGCGCCTCCCCAGGCTCATCCCCGCTGGTGCCTTTCCCCTGGGCCTAGGCCTCGCTTGAGGCCTCCTTGGAGAGGAGGTTGCTGGCAGGGGCTGTCTCCACACTGCAAGGGGCTGGAGCTCAGAGGGCCTCGTCAGAGGGAAGGGACCAGCAAGGGGCTGGATGCCCAAGACCTCTTTGGCCCAGCAGCCTCAGGGCAGCAGGGAGAGCAAGAGGCCCAGTGTGCCCCTAGGTCGGCTCTGCCCCTTCCCACACAGGCGGCCAGCCCAGCAGCTGCCTGACAGACTCTGGCTCCCCCGAGCTCTCTGCCGGTGCAGGGGGCAGGAACAGACGTGTGCATGTGGTTCTGCCTTGGCCTGGGAGTGTGGACCCCCTGCCTGGCCCCCAGGCTCAGGGGCAAGGGCCGGGAGAGAGCACCACCCCGAAGCGCTTTTCTCCCGGGCTTGGGAGCGTTGTGCGCGGCTGGCGGGAACAGCCGGCGAGAGTGCTTGCAAAGCGGCCTTTGGAGGCAGCCGGGGAGGTCTTCCAGCGGGAGAGGGCCGGTTGTGCTCAGAGGCCCCACAGGCCAGGGGCAGGACCCAGCAGGGCCCCTGCCCCTGGCCAGCCTTGCCCAGACCTTCCTGGCCTCCGGGGGTACTGCCCCAGCAAGGGGCAGGCTGCGGGGACTGGGTCCAGACATGCCCGGGCGCCTCCCCAGGCTCATCCCCGCTGGTGCCTTTCCCCTGGGCCTAGGCCTCGCTTGAGGCCTCCTTGGAGAGGAGGTTGCTGGCAGGGGCTGTCTCCACACTGCAAGGGGCTGGAGCTCAGAGGGCCTCGTCAGAGGGAAGGGACCAGCAAGGGGCTGGATGCCCAAGACCTCTTTGGCCCAGCAGCCTCAGGGCAGCAGGGAGAGCAAGAGGCCCAGTGTGCCCCTAGGTCGGCTCTGCCCCTTCCCACACAGGCGGCCAGCCCAGCAGCTGCCTGACAGACTCTGGCTCCCCCGAGCTCTCTGCCGGTGCAGGGGGCAGGAACAGACGTGTGCATGTGGTTCTGCCTTGGCCTGGGAGTGTGGACCCCCTGCCTGGCCCCCAGGCTCAGGGGCAAGGGCCGGGAGAGAGCACCACCCCGAAGCGCTTTTCTCCCGGGCTTGGGAGCGTTGTGCGCGGCTGGCGGGAACAGCCGGCGAGAGTGCTTGCAAAGCGGCCTTTGGAGGCAGCCGGGGAGGTCTTCCAGCGGGAGAGGGCCGGTTGTGCTCAGAGGCCCCACAGGCCAGGGGCAGGACCCAGCAGGGCCCCTGCCCCTGGCCAGCCTTGCCCAGACCTTCCTGGCCTCCGGGGGTACTGCCCCAGCAAGGGGCAGGCTGCGGGGACTGGGTCCAGACATGCCCGGGCGCCTCCCCAGGCTCATCCCCGCTGGTGCCTTTCCCCTGGGCCTAGGCCTCGCTTGAGGCCTCCTTGGAGAGGAGGTTGCTGGCAGGGGCTGTCTCCACACTGCAAGGGGCTGGAGCTCAGAGGGCCTCGTCAGAGGGAAGGGACCAGCAAGGGGCTGGATGCCCAAGACCTCTTTGGCCCAGCAGCCTCAGGGCAGCAGGGAGAGCAAGAGGCCCAGTGTGCCCCTAGGTCGGCTCTGCCCCTTCCCACACAGGCGGCCAGCCCAGCAGCTGCCTGACAGACTCTGGCTCCCCCGAGCTCTCTGCCGGTGCAGGGGGCAGGAACAGACGTGTGCATGTGGTTCTGCCTTGGCCTGGGAGTGTGGACCCCCTGCCTGGCCCCCAGGCTCAGGGGCAAGGGCCGGGAGAGAGCACCACCCCGAAGCGCTTTTCTCCCGGGCTTGGGAGCGTTGTGCGCGGCTGGCGGGAGCAGCCGGCGAGAGTGCTTGCAAAGCGGCCTTTGGAGGCAGCCGGGGAGGTCTTCCAGCGGGAGAGGGCCGGTTGTGCTCAGAGGCCCCACAGGCCAGGGGCAAGACCCAGCAGGGCCCCTGCCCCTGGCCAGCCTTGCCCAGACCTTCCTGGCCTCCGGGGGTACTGCCCCAGCAAGGGGCAGGCTGCGGGGACTGGGTCCAGACATGCCCGGGCGCCTCCCCAGGCTCATCCCCGCTGGTGCCTTTCCCCTGGGCCTAGGCCTCGCTTGAGGCCTCCTTGGAGAGGAGGTTGCTGGCAGGGGCTGTCTCCACACTGCAAGGTGCTGGAGCTCAGAGGGCCTCGTCAGAGGGAAGGGACCAGCAAGGGGCTGGATGCCCAAGACCTCTTTGGCCCAGCAGCCTCAGGGCAGCAGGGAGAGCAAGAGGCCCAGTGTGCCCCTAGGTCGGCTCTGCCCCTTTCCACACAGGCGGCCAGCCCAGCAGCTGCCTGACAGACTCTGGCTCCCCCGAGCTCTCTGCCGGTGCAGGGGGCAGGAACAGACGTGTGCATGTGGTTCTGCCTTGGCCTGGGAGTGTGGACCCCCTGCCTGGCCCCCAGGCTCAGGGGCAAGGGCCGGGAGAGAGCACCACCCCGAAGCGCTTTTCTCCCGGGCTTGGGAGCGTTGGGCGCGGCTGGCGGGAACAGCCGGCGAGAGTGCTTGCAAAGCGGCCTTTGGAGGCAGCCGGGGAGGTCTTCCAGCGGGAGAGGGCCGGTTGTGCTCAGAGGCACCACAGGCCAGGGGCAGGACCCAGCAGGGCCCCTGCCCCTGGCCAGCCTTGCCCAGACCTTCCTGGCCTCCGGGGGTACTGCCCCAGCAAGGGGCAGGCTGCGGGGACTGGGTCCAGACATGCCCGGGCGCCTCCCCAGGCTCATCCCCGCTGGTGCCTTTCCCCTGGGCCTAGGCCTCGCTTGAGGCCTCCTTGGAGAGGAGGTTGCTGCCAGGGGCTGTCTCCACACTGCAAGGGGCTGGAGCTCAGAGGGCCTCGTCAGAGGGAAGGGACCAGCAAGGGGCTGGATGCCCAAGACCTCTTTGGCCCAGCAGCCTCAGGGCAGCAGGGAGAGCAAGAGGTCCAGTGTGCCCCTAGGTCGGCTCTGCCCCTTCCCACACAGGCGGCCAGCCCAGCAGCTGCCTGACAGACTCTGGCTCCCCCGAGCTCTCTGCCGGTGCAGGGGGCAGGAACAGACGTGTGCATGTGGTTCTGCCTTGGCCTGGGAGTGTGGACCCCCTGCCTGGCCCCCAGGCTCAGGGGCAAGGGCCGGGAGAGAGCACCACCCCGAAGCGCTTTTCTCCCGGGCTTGGGAGCGTTGTGCGCGGCTGGCGGGAACAGCCGGCGAGAGTGCTTGCAAAGCGGCCTTTGGAGGCAGCCGGGGAGGTCTTCCAGCGGGAGAGGGCCGGTTGTGCTCAGAGGCCCCACAGGCCAGGGGCAGGACCCAGCAGGGCCCCTGCCCCTGGCCCGGCTTGCCCAGACCTTCCTGGCCTCCGGGGGTACTGCCCCAGCAAGGGGCAGGCTGCGGGGACTGGGTCCAGACATGCCCGGGCGCCTCCCCAGGCTCATCCCCGCTGGTGCCTTTCCCCTGGGCCTAGGCCTCGCTTGAGGCCTCCTTGGAGAGGAGGTTGCTGGCAGGGGCTGTCTCCACACTGCAAGGGGCTGGAGCTCAGAGGGCCTCGTCAGAGGGAAGGGACCAGCAAGGGGCTGGATGCCCAAGACCTCTTTGGCCCAGCAGCCTCAGGGCAGCAGGGAGAGCAAGAGGCCCAGTGTGCCCCTAGGTCGGCTCTGCCCCTTCCCACACAGGCGGCCAGCCCAGCAGCTGCCTGACAGACTCTGGCTCCCCCGAGCTCTCTGCCGGTGCAGGGGGCAGGAACAGACGTGTGCATGTGGTTCTGCCTTGGCCTGGGAGTGTGGACCCCCTGCCTGGCCCCCAGGCTCAGGGGCAAGGGCCGGGAGAGAGCACCACCCCGAAGCGCTTTTCTCCCGGGCTTGGGAGCGTTGTGCGCGGCTGGCGGGAACAGCCGGCGAGAGTGCTTGCAAAGCGGCCTTTGGAGGCAGCCGGGGAGGTCTTCCAGCGGGAGAGGGCCGGTTGTGCTCAGAGGCCCCACAGGCCAGGGGCAGGACCCAGCAGGGCCCCTGCCCCTGGCCAGCCTTGCCCAGACCTTCCTGGCCTCCGGGGGTACTGCCCCAGCAAGGGGCAGGCTGCGGGGACTGGGTCCAGACATGCCCGGGCGCCTCCCCAGGCTCATCCCCGCTGGTGCCTTTCCCCTGGGCCTAGGCCTCGCTTGAGGCCTCCTTGGAGAGGAGGTTGCTGGCAGGGGCTGTCTCCACACTGCAAGGTGCTGGAGCTCAAAGGGCCTCGTCAGAGGGAAGGGACCAGCAAGGGGCTGGATGCCCAAGACCTCTTTGGCCCAGCAGCCTCAGGGCAGCAGGGAGAGCAAGAGGCCCAGTGTGCCCCTAGGTCGGCTCTGTCCCTTCCCACACAGGCGGCCAGCCCAGCAGCTGCCTGACAGACTCTGGCTCCCCCGAGCTCTCTGCCGGTGCAGGGGGCAGGAACAGACGTGTGCATGTGGTTCTGCCTTGGCCTGGGAGTGTGGACCCCCTGCCTGGCCCCCAGGCTCAGGGGCAAGGGCCGGGAGAGAGCACCACCCCGAAGCGCTTTTCTCCCGGGCTTGGGAGCGTTGTGCGCGGCTGGCGGGAACAGCCGGCGAGAGTGCTTGCAAAGCGGCCTTTGGAGGCAGCCGGGGAGGTCTTCCAGCGGGAGAGGGCCGGTTGTGCTCAGAGGCCCCACAGGCCAGGGGCAGGACCCAGTAGGGACCCTGCCCCTGGCCAGCCTTGCCCAGACCTTCCTGGCCTCCGAGGGTACTGCCCCAGCAAGGGGCAGGCTGCGGGGACTGGGTCCAGACATGCCCGGGCGCCTCCCCAGGCTCATCCCCGCTGGTGCCTTTCCCCTGGGCCTAGGCCTCGCTTGAGGCCTCCTTGGAGAGGAGGTTGCTGGCAGGGGCTGTCTCCACACTGCAAGGGGCTGGAGCTCAGAGGGCCTCGTCAGAGGGAAGGGACCAGCAAGGGGCTGGATGCCCAAGACCTCTTTGGCCCAGCAGCCTCAGGGCAGCAGGGAGAGCAAGAGGCCCAGTGTGCCCCTAGGTCGGCTCTACCCCTTCCCACACAGGCGGCCAGCCCAGCAGCTGCCTGACAGACTCTGGCTCCCCCGAGCTCTCTGCCGGTGCAGGGGGCAGGAACAGACGTGTGCATGTGGTTCTGCCTTGGCCTGGGAGTGTGGACCCCCTGCCTGGCCCCCAGGCTCAGGGGCAAGGGCCGGGAGAGAGCACCACCCCGAAGCGCTTTTCTCCCGGGCTCGGGAGCGTTGTGCGCGGCTGGCGGGAACAGCCGGCGAGAGTGCTTGCAAAGCGGCCTTTGGAGGCAGCCGGGGAGGTCTTCCAGCGGGAGAGGGCCGGTTGTGCTCAGAGGCCCCACAGGCCATGGGCAGGACCCAGCAGGGCCCCTGCCCCTGGCCAGCCTTGCCCAGACCTTCCTGGCCTCCGGGGGTACTGCCCCAGCAAGGGGCAGGCTGCGGGGACTGGGTCCAGACATGCCCGGGCGCCTCCCCAGGCTCATCCCCGCTGGTGCCTTTCCCCTGGGCCTAGGCCTCGCTTGAGGCCTCCTTGGAGAGGAGGTTGCTGGCAGGGGCTGTCTCCACACTGCAAGGGGCTGGAGCTCAGAGGGCCTCGTCAGAGGGAAGGGACCAGCAAGGGGCTGGATGCCCAAGACCTCTTTGGCCCAGCAGCCTCAGGGCAGCAGGGAGAGCAAGAGGCCCAGTGTGCCCCTAGGTCGGCTCTGCCCCTTCCCACACAGGCGGCCAGCCCAGCAGCTGCCTGACAGACTCTGGCTCCCCCGAGCTCTCTGCCGGTGCAGGGGGCAGGAACAGACGTGTGCATGTGGTTCTGCCTTGGCCTGGGAGTGTGGACCCCCTGCCTGGCCCCCAGGCTCAGGGGCAAGGGCCGGGAGAGAGCACCACCCCGAAGCGCTTTTCTCCCGGGCTTGGGAGCGTTGTGCGCGGCTGGCGGGAATAGCCGGCGAGAGTGCTTGCAAAGCGGCCTTTGGAGGCAGCCGGGGAGGTCTTCCAGCGGGAGAGGGCCGGTTGTGCTCAGAGGCCCCACAGGCCAGGGGCAGGACCCAGCAGGGCCCCTGCCCCTGGCCTGCCTTGCCCAGAACTTCCTGGCCTCCGGGGGTACTGCCCCAGCAAGGGGCAGGCTGCGGGGACTGGGTCCAGACATGCCCGGGCGCCTCCCCAGGCTCATCCCCGCTGGTGCCTTTCCCCTGGGCCTAGGCCTCGCTTGAGGCCTCCTTGGAGAGGAGGTTGCTGCCAGGGGCTGTCTCCACACTGCAAGGGGCTGGAGCTCAGAGGGCCTCGTCAGAGGGAAGGGACCAGCAAGGGGCTGGATGCCCAAGACCTCTTTGGCCCAGCAGCCTCAGGGCAGCAGGGAGAGCAAGAGGCCCAGTGTGCCCCTAGGTCGGCTCTGCCCCTTCCCACACAGGCGGCCAGCCCAGCAGCTGCCTGACAGACTCTGGCTCCCCCGAGCTCTCTGCCGGTGCAGGGGGCAGGAACAGACGTGTGCATGTGGTTCTGCCTTGGCCTGGGAGTGTGGACCCCCTGCCTGGCCCCCAGGCTCAGGGGCAAGGGCCGGGAGAGAGCACCACCCCGAAGCGCTTTTCTCCCGGGCTTGGGAGCGTTGGGCGCGGCTGGCGGGAGCAGCCGGCGAGAGTGCTTGCAAAGCGGCCTTTGGAGGCAGCCGGGGAGGTCTTCCAGCGGGAGAGGGCCGGTTGTGCTCAGAGGCCCCACAGGCCAGGGGCAGGACCCAGCAGGGCCCCTGCCCCTGGCCAGCCTTGCCCAGACCTTCCTGGCCTCCGGGGGTACTGCCCCAGCAAGGGGCAGGCTGCGGGGACTGGGTCCAGACATGCCCGGGCGCCTCCCCAGGCTCATCCCCGCTGGTGCCTTTCCCCTGGGCCTAGGCCTCGCTTGAGGCCTCCTTGGAGAGGAGGTTGCTGGCAGGGGCTGTCTCCACACTGCAAGGGGCTGGAGCTCAGAGGGCCTCGTCAGAGGGAAGGGACCAGCAAGGGGCTGGATGCCCAAGACGTCTTTGGCCCAGCAGCCTCAGGGCAGCAGGGAGAGCAAGAGGCCCAGTGTGCCCCTAGGTCGGCTCTGCCCCTTCCCACACAGGCGGCCAGCCCAGCAGCTGCCTGACAGACTCTGGCTCCCCCGAGCTCTCTGCCGGTGCAGGGGGCAGGAACAGACGTGTGCATGTGGTTCTGCCTTGGCCTGGGAGTGTGGACCCCCTGCCTGGCCCCCAGGCTCAGGGGCAAGGGCCGGGAGAGAGCACCACCCCGAAGCGCTTTTCTCCCGGGTTTGGGAGCGTTGTGCGCGGCTGGCGGGAGCAGCCGGCGAGAGTGC
Organism: Cervus elaphus; assembly: GCF_910594005.1. NCBI lineage: Eukaryota > Metazoa > Chordata > Mammalia > Artiodactyla > Cervidae > Cervus > Cervus elaphus. The sequence continues at coordinate 17,369 of NW_025316749.1, forward strand.
TTGCAAAGCGGCCTTTGGAGGCAGCCGGGGAGGTCTTCCAGCGGGAGAGGGCCGGTTGTGCTCAGAGGCCCCACAGGCCAGGGGCAGGACCCAGCAGGCCCCCTGCCCCTGGCCAGCCTTGCCCAGACCTTCCTGGCCTCCGGGGGTACTGCCCCAGCAAGGGGCAGGCTGCGGGGACTGGGTCCAGACATGCCCGGGCGCCTCCCCAGGCTCATCCCCGCTGGTGCCTTTCCCCTGGGCCTAGGCCTCGCTTGAGGCCTCCTTGGAGACGAGGTTGCTGGCAGGGGCTGTCTCCACACTGCAAGGGGCTGGAGCTCAGAGGGCCTCGTCAGAGGGAAGGGACCAGCAAGGGGCTGGATGCCCAAGACCTCTTTGGCCCAGCAGCCTCAGGGCAGCAGGGAGAGCAAGAGGCCCAGTGTGCCCCTAGGTCGGCTCTGCCCCTTCCCACACAGGCGGCCAGCCCAGCAGCTGCCTGACAGACTCTGGCTCCCCCGAGCTCTCTGCCGGTGCAGGGGGCAGGAACAGACGTGTGCATGTGGTTCTGCCTTGGCCTGGGAGTGTGGACCCCCTGCCTGGCCCCCAGGCTCAGGGGCAAGGGCCGGGAGAGAGCACCACCCCGAAGCGCTTTTCTCCCGGGCTTGGGAGCGTTGTGCGCGGCTGGCGGGAGCAGCCGGCGAGAGTGCTTGCAAAGCGGCCTTTGGAGGCAGCCGGGGAGGTCTTCCAGCGGGAGAGGGCCGGTTGTGCTCAGAGGCCCCACAGGCCAGGGGCAGGACCCAGCAGGGCCCCTGTCCCTGTCCAGCCTTGCCCAGACCTTCCTGGCCTCCGGGGGTACTGCCCCAGCAAGGGGCAGGCTGCGGGGACTGGGTCCAGACATGCCCGGGCGCCTCCCCAGGCTCATCCCCGCTGGTGCCTTTCCCCTGGGCCTAGGCCTCGCTTGAGGCCTCCTTGGAGAGGAGGTTGCTGGCAGGGGCTGTCTCCACACTGCAAGGGGCTGGAGCTCAGAGGGCCTCGTCAGAGGGAAGGGACCAGCAAGGGGCTGGATGCCCAAGACCTCTTTGGCCCAGCAGCCTCAGGGCAGCAGGGAGAGCAAGAGGCCCAGTGTGCCCCTAGGTCGGCTCTGCCCCTTCCCACACAGGCGGCCAGCCCAGCAGCTGCCTGACAGACTCTGGCTCCCCCGAGCTCTCTGCCGGTGCAGGGGGCAGGAACAGACGTGTGCATGTGGTTCTGCCTTGGCCTGGGAGTGTGGACCCCCTGCCTGGCCCCCAGGCTCAGGGGCAAGGGCCGGGAGAGAGCACCACCCCGAAGCGCTTTTCTCCCGGGCTTGGGAGCGTTGTGCGCGGCTGGCGGGAGCAGCCGGCGAGAGTGCTTGCAAAGCGGCCTTTGGAGGCAGCCGGGGAGGTCTTCCAGCGGGAGAGGGCCGGTTGTGCTCAGAGGCCCCACAGGCCAGGGGCAAGACCCAGCAGGGCCCCTGCCCCTGGCCAGCCTTGCCCAGACCTTCCTGGCCTCCGGGGGTACTGCCCCAGCAAGGGGCAGGCTGCGGGGACTGGGTCCAGACATGCCCGGGCGCCTCCCCAGGCTCATCCCCGCTGGTGCCTTTCCCCTGGGCCTAGGCCTCGCTTGAGGCCTCCTTGGAGAGGAGGTTGCTGGCAGGGGCTGTCTCCACACTGCAAGGTGCTGGAGCTCAGAGGGCCTCGTCAGAGGGAAGGGACCAGCAAGGGGCTGGATGCCCAAGACCTCTTTGGCCCAGCAGCCTCAGGGCAGCAGGGAGAGCAAGAGGCCCAGTGTGCCCCTAGGTCGGCTCTGCCCCTTCCCACACAGGCGGCCAGCCCAGCAGCTGCCTGACAGACTCTGGCTCCCCCGAGCTCTCTGCCGGTGCAGGGGCCAGGAACAGACGTGTGCATGTGGTTCTGCCTTGGCCTGGGAGTGTGGACCCCCTGCCTGGCCCCCAGGCTCAGGGGCAAGGGCCGGGAGAGAGCACCACCCCGAAGCGCTTTTCTCCCGGGCTTGGGAGCGTTGTGCGCGGCTGGCGGGAACAGCCGGCGAGAGTGCTTGCAAAGCGGCCTTTGGAGGCAGCCGGGGAGGTCTTCCAGCGGGAGAGGGCCGGTTGTGCTCAGAGGCCCCACAGGCCAGGGGCAGGACCCAGCAGGGCCCCTGCCCCTGGCCAGCCTTGCCCAGACCTTCCTGGCCTCCGGGGGTGCTGCCCCAGCAAGGGGCAGGCTGCGGGGACTGGGTCCAGACATGCCCGGGCGCCTCCCCAGGCTCATCCCCGCTGGTGCCTTTCCCCTGGGCCTAGGCCTCGCTTGAGGCCTCCTTGGAGAGGAGGTTGCTGGCAGGGGCTGTCTCCACACTGCAAGGGGCTGGAGCTCAGAGGGCCTCGTCAGAGGGAAGGGACCAGCAAGGGGCTGGATGCCCAAGACCTTTTGGCCCAGCAGCCTCAGGGCAGCAGGGAGAGCAAGAGGCCCAGTGTGCCCCTAGGTCGGCTCTGCCCCTTCCCACACAGGCGGCCAGCCCAGCAGCTGCCTGACAGACTCTGGCTCCCCCGAGCTCTCTGCCGGTGCAGGGGCCAGGAACAGACGTGTGCATGTGGTTCTGCCTTGGCCTGGGAGTGTGGACCCCCTGCCTGGCCCCCAGGCTCAGGGGCAAGGGCCGGGAGAGAGCACCACCCCGAAGCGCTTTTCTCCCGGGCTTGGGAGCGTTGGGCGCGGCTGGCGGGAACAGCCGGCGAGAGTGCTTGCAAAGCGGCCTTTGGAGGCAGCCGGGGAGGTCTTCCAGCGGGAGAGGGCCGGTTGTGCTCAGAGGCCCCACAGGCCAGGGGCAGGACCCAGCAGGGCCCCTGCCCCTGTCCAGCCTTGCCCAGACCTTCCTGGCCTCCGGGGGTACTGCCCCAGCAAGGGGCAGGCTGCGGGGACTGGGTCCAGACATGCCCGGGCGCCTCCCCAGGCTCATCCCCGCTGGTGCCTTTCCCCTGGGCCTAGGCCTCGCTTGAGGCCTCCTTGGAGAGGAGGTTGCTGGCAGGGGCTGTCTCCACACTGCAAGGGGCTGGAGCTCAGAGGGCCTCGTCAGAGGGAAGGGACCAGCAAGGGGCTGGATGCCCAAGACCTCTTTGGCCCAGCAGCCTCAGGGCAGCAGGGAGAGCAAGAGGCCCAGTGTGCCCCTAGGTCGGCTCTGCCCCTTCCCACACAGGCGGCCAGCCCAGCAGCTGCCTGACAGACTCTGGCTCCCCCGAGCTCTCTGCCGGTGCAGGGGGCAGGAACAGACGTGTGCATGTGGTTCTGCCTTGGCCTGGGAGTGTGGACCCCCTGCCTGGCCCCCAGGCTCAGGGGCAAGGGCCGGGAGAGAGCACCACCCCGAAGCGCTTTTCTCCCGGGTTTGGGAGCGTTGTGCGCGGCTGGCGGGAGCAGCCGGCGAGAGTGCTTGCAAAGCGGCCTTTGGAGGCAGCCGGGGAGGTCTTCCAGCGGGAGAGGGCCGGTTGTGCTCAGAGGCCCCACAGGCCAGGGGCAGGACCCAGCAGGCCCCCTGCCCCTGGCCAGCCTTGCCCAGACCTTCCTGGCCTCCGGGGGTACTGCCCCAGCAAGGGGCAGGCTGCGGGGACTGGGTCCAGACATGCCCGGGCGCCTCCCCAGGCTCATCCCCGCTGGTGCCTTTCCCCTGGGCCTAGGCCTCGCTTGAGGCCTCCTTGGAGACGAGGTTGCTGGCAGGGGCTGTCTCCACACTGCAAGGGGCTGGAGCTCAGAGGGCCTCGTCAGAGGGAAGGGACCAGCAAGGGGCTGGATGCCCAAGACCTCTTTGGCCCAGCAGCCTCAGGGCAGCAGGGAGAGCAAGAGGCCCAGTGTGCCCCTAGGTCGGCTCTGCCCCTTCCCACACAGGCGGCCAGCCCAGCAGCTGCCTGACAGACTCTGGCTCCCCCGAGCTCTCTGCCGGTGCAGGGGGCAGGAACAGACGTGTGCATGTGGTTCTGCCTTGGCCTGGGAGTGTGGACCCCCTGCCTGGCCCCCAGGCTCAGGGGCAAGGGCCGGGAGAGAGCACCACCCCGAAGCGCTTTTCTCCCGGGCTTGGGAGCGTTGTGCGCGGCTGGCGGGAGCAGCCGGCGAGAGTGCTTGCAAAGCGGCCTTTGGAGGCAGCCGGGGAGGTCTTCCAGCGGGAGAGGGCCGGTTGTGCTCAGAGGCCCCACAGGCCAGGGGCAGGACCCAGCAGGGCCCCTGTCCCTGTCCAGCCTTGCCCAGACCTTCCTGGCCTCCGGGGGTACTGCCCCAGCAAGGGGCAGGCTGCGGGGACTGGGTCCAGACATGCCCGGGCGCCTCCCCAGGCTCATCCCCGCTGGTGCCTTTCCCCTGGGCCTAGGCCTCGCTTGAGGCCTCCTTGGAGACGAGGTTGCTGGCAGGGGCTGTCTCCACACTGCAAGGGGCTGGAGCTCAGAGGGCCTCGTCAGAGGGAAGGGACCAGCAAGGGGCTGGATGCCCAAGACCTCTTTGGCCCAGCAGCCTCAGGGCAGCAGGGAGAGCAAGAGGCCCAGTGTGCCCCTAGGTCGGCTCTGCCCCTTCCCACACAGGCGGCCAGCCCAGCAGCTGCCTGACAGACTCTGGCTCCCCCGAGCTCTCTGCCGGTGCAGGGGGCAGGAACAGACGTGTGCATGTGGTTCTGCCTTGGCCTGGGAGTGTGGACCCCCTGCCTGGCCCCCAGGCTCAGGGGCAAGGGCCGGGAGAGAGCACCACCCCGAAGCGCTTTTCTCCCGGGCTTGGGAGCGTTGTGCGCGGCTGGCGGGAGCAGCCGGCGAGAGTGCTTGCAAAGCGGCCTTTGGAGGCAGCCGGGGAGGTCTTCCAGCGGGAGAGGGCCGGTTGTGCTCAGAGGCCCCACAGGCCAGGGGCAAGACCCAGCAGGGCCCCTGCCCCTGGCCAGCCTTGCCCAGACCTTCCTGGCCTCCGGGGGTACTGCCCCAGCAAGGGGCAGGCTGCGGGGACTGGGTCCAGACATGCCCGGGCGCCTCCCCAGGCTCATCCCCGCTGGTGCCTTTCCCCTGGGCCTAGGCCTCGCTTGAGGCCTCCTTGGAGAGGAGGTTGCTGGCAGGGGCTGTATCCACACTGCAAGGTGCTGGAGCTCAGAGGGCCTCGTCAGAGGGAAGGGACCAGCAAGGGGCTGGATGCCCAAGACCTCTTTGGCCCAGCAGCCTCAGGGCAGCAGGGAGAGCAAGAGGCCCAGTGTGCCCCTAGGTCGGCTCTGCCCCTTCCCACACAGGCGGCCAGCCCAGCAGCTGCCTGACAGACTCTGGCTCCCCCGAGCTCTCTGCCGGTGCAGGGGCCAGGAACAGACGTGTGCATGTGGTTCTGCCTTGGCCTGGGAGTGTGGACCCCCTGCCTGGCCCCCAGGCTCAGGGGCAAGGGCCGGGAGAGAGCACCACCCCGAAGCGCTTTTCTCCCGGGCTTGGGAGCGTTGTGCGCGGCTGGCGGGAACAGCCGGCGAGAGTGCTTGCAAAGCGGCCTTTGGAGGCAGCCGGGGAGGTCTTCCAGCGGGAGAGGGCCGGTTGTGCTCAGAGGCCCCACAGGCCAGGGGCAGGACCCAGCAGGGCCCCTGCCCCTGGCCAGCCTTGCCCAGACCTTCCTGGCCTCCGGGGGTGCTGCCCCAGCAAGGGGCAGGCTGCGGGGACTGGGTCCAGACATGCCCGGGCGCCTCCCCAGGCTCATCCCCGCTGGTGCCTTTCCCCTGGGCCTAGGCCTCGCTTGAGGCCTCCTTGGAGAGGAGGTTGCTGGCAGGGGCTGTCTCCACACTGCAAGGGGCTGGAGCTCAGAGGGCCTCGTCAGAGGGAAGGGACCAGCAAGGGGCTGGATGCCCAAGACCTCTTTGGCCCAGCAGCCTCAGGGCAGCAGGGAGAGCAAGAGGCCCAGTGTGCCCCTAGGTCGGCTCTGCCCCTTCCCACACAGGCGGCCAGCCCAGCAGCTGCCTGACAGACTCTGGCTCCCCCGAGCTCTCTGCCGGTGCAGGGGGCAGGAACAGACGTGTGCATGTGGTTCTGCCTTGGCCTGGGAGTGTGGACCCCCTGCCTGGCCCCCAGGCTCAGGGGCAAGGGCCGGGAGAGAGCACCACCCCGAAGCGCTTTTCTCCCGGGCTTGGGAGCGTTGTGCGCGGCTGGCGGGAGCAGCCGGCGAGAGTGCTTGCAAAGCGGCCTTTGGAGGCAGCCGGGGAGGTCTTCCAGCGGGAGAGGGCCGGTTGTGCTCAGAGGCCCCACAGGCCATGGGCAGGACCCAGCAGGGCCCCTGCCCCTGGCCAGCCTTTCCCAGACCTTCCTGGCCTCCGGGGGTACTGCCCCAGCAAGGGGCAGGCTGCGGGGACTGGGTCCAGACATGCCCGGGCGCCTCCCCAGGCTCATCCCCGCTGGTGCCTTTCCCCTGGGCCTAGGCCTCGCTTGAGGCCTCCTTGGAGACGAGGTTGCTGGCAGGGGCTGTCTCCACACTGCAAGGGGCTGGAGCTCAGAGGGCCTCGTCAGAGGGAAGGGACCAGCAAGGGGCTGGATGCCCAAGACCTCTTTGGCCCAGCAGCCTCAGGGCAGCAGGGAGAGCAAGAGGCCCAGTGTGCCCCTAGGTCGGCTCTGCCCCTTCCCACACAGGCGGCCAGCCCAGCAGCTGCCTGACAGACTCTGGCTCCCCGAGCTCTCTGCCGGTGCAGGGGGCAGGAACAGATGTGTGCATGTGGTTCTGCCTTGGCCTGGGAGTGTGGACCCCCTGCCTGGCCCCCAGGCTCAGGGGCAAGGGCCGGGAGAGAGCACCACCCCGAAGCGCTTTTCTCCCGGGCTTGGGAGCGTTGTGCGCGGCTGGCGGGAACAGCCGGCGAGAGTGCTTGCAAAGCGGCCTTTGGAGGCAACCGGGGAGGTCTTCCAGCGGGAGAGGGCCGGTTGTGCTCAGAGGCCCCACAGGCCAGGGGCAGGACCCAGCAGGGCCCCTGCCCCTGGCCAGCCTTGCCCAGACCTTCCTGGCCTCCGGGGGTACTGCCCCAGCAAGGGGCAGGCTGCGGGGACTGGGTCCAGACATGCCCGGGCGCCTCCCCAGGCTCATCCCCGCTGGTGCCTTTCCCCTGGGCCTAGGCCTCGCTTGAGGCCTCCTTGGAGAGGAGGTTGCTGGCAGGGGCTGTCTCCACACTGCAAGGGGCTGGAGCTCAGAGGGCCTCGTCAGAGGGAAGGGACCAGCAAGGGGCTGGATGCCCAAGACCTCTTTGGCCCAGCAGCCTCAGGGCAGCAGGGAGAGCAAGAGGCCCAGTGTGCCCCTAGGTCGGCTCTGCCCCTTCCCACACAGGCGGCCAGCCCAGCAGCTGCCTGACAGACTCTGGCTCCCCCGAGCTCTCTGCCGGTGCAGGGGGCAGGAACAGACGTGTGCATGTGGTTCTGCCTTGGCCTGGGAGTGTGGACCCCCTGCCTGGCCCCCAGGCTCAGGGGCAAGGGCCGGGAGAGAGCACCACCCCGAAGCGCTTTTCTCCCGGGCTTGGGAGCGTTGGGCGCGGCTGGCGGGAACAGCCGGCGAGAGTGCTTGCAAAGCGGCCTTTGGAGGCAGCCGGGGAGGTCTTCCAGCGGGAGAGGGCCGGTTGTGCTCAGAGGCCCCACAGGCCAGGGGCAGGACCCAGCAGGGCCCCTGCCCCTGGCCAGCCTTGCCCAGACCTTCCTGGCCTCCGGGGGTACTGCCCCAGCAAGGGGCAGGCTGCGGGGACTGGGTCCAGACATGCCCGGGCGCCTCCCCAGGCTCATCCCCGCTGGTGCCTTTCCCCTGGGCCTAGGCCTCGCTTGAGGCCTCCTTGGAGAGGAGGTTGCTGGCAGGGGCTGTCTCCACACTGCAAGGGGCTGGAGCTCAGAGGGCCTCGTCAGAGGGAAGGGACCAGCAAGGGGCTGGATGCCCAAGACCTCTTTGGCCCAGTAGCCTCAGGGCAGCAGGGAGAGCAAGAGGCCCAGTGTGCCCCTAGGTCGGCTCTGCCCCTTCCCACACAGGCGGCCAGCCCAGCAGCTGCCTGACAGACTCTGGCTCCCCCGAGCTCTCTGCCGGTGCAGGGGGCAGGAACAGACGTGTGCATGTGGTTCTGCCTTGGCCTGGGAGTGTGGACCCCCTGCCTGGCCCCCAGGCTCAGGGGCAAGGGCCGGGAGAGAGCACCACCCCGAAGCGCTTTTCTCCCGGGCTTGGGAGCGTTGTGCGCGGCTGGCGGGAACAGCCGGCGAGAGTGCTTGCAAAGCGGCCTTTGGAGGCAGCCGGGGAGGTCTTCCAGCGGGAGAGGGCCGGTTGTGCTCAGAGGCCCCACAGGCCAGGGGCAGGACCCAGCAGGGCCCCTGCCCCTGGCCAGCCTTGCCCAGACCTTCCTGGCCTCCGGGGGTACTGCCCCAGCAAGGGGCAGGCTGCGGGGACTGGGTCCAGACATGCCCGGGCGCCTCCCCAGGCTCATCCCCGCTGGTGCCTTTCCCCTGGGCCTAGGCCTCACTTGAGGCCTCCTTGGAGAGGAGGTTGCTGGCAGGGGCTGTCTCCACACTGCAAGGGGCTGGAGCTCAGAGGGCCTCGTCAGACGGAAGGGACCAGCAAGGGGCTGGATGCCCAAGACCTCTTTGGCCCAGCAGCCTCAGGGCAGCAGGGAGAGCAAGAGGCCCAGTGTGCCCCTAGGTCGGCTCTGCCCCTTCCCACACAGGCGGCCAGCCCAGCAGCTGCCTGACAGACTCTGGCTCCCCCGAGCTCTCTGCCGGTGCAGGGGGCAGGAACAGACGTGTGCATGTGGTTCTGCCTTGGCCTGGGAGTGTGGACCCCCTGCCTGGCCCCCAGGCTCAGGGGCAAGGGCCGGGAGAGAGCACCACCCCGAAGCGCTTTTCTCCCGGGCTTGGGAGCGTTGTGCGCGGCTGGCGGGAACAGCCGGCGAGAGTGCTTGCAAAGCGGCCTTTGGAGGCAGCCGGGGAGGTCTTCCAGCGGGAGAGGGCCGGTTGTGCTCAGAGGCCCCACAGGCCAGGGGCAGGACCCAGCAGGGCCCCTGCCCCTGGCCAGCCTTGCCCAGACCTTCCTGGCCTCCGGGGGTACTGCCCCAGCAAGGGGCAGGCTGCGGGGACTGGGTCCAGACATGCCCGGGCGCCTCCCCAGGCTCATCCCCGCTGGTGCCTTTCCCCTGGGCCTAGGCCTCGCTTGAGGCCTCCTTGGAGAGGAGGTTGCTGGCAGGGGCTGTATCCACACTGCAAGGGGCTGGAGCTCAGAGGGCCTCGTCAGAGGGAAGGGACCAGCAAGGGGCTGGATGCCCAAGACCTCTTTGGCCCAGCAGCCTCAGGGCAGCAGGGAGAGCAAGAGGCCCAGTGTGCCCCTAGGTCGGCTCTGCCCCTTCCCACACAGGCGGCCAGCCCAGCAGCTGCCTGACAGACTCTGGCTCCCCCGAGCTCTCTGCCGGTGCAGGGGGCAGGAACAGACGTGTGCATGTGGTTCTGCCTTGGCCTGGGAGTGTGGACCCCCTGCCTGGCCCCCAGGCTCAGGGGCAAGGGCCGGGAGAGAGCACCACCCCGAAGCGCTTTTCTCCCGGGCTTGGGAGCGTTGTGCGCGGCTGGCGGGAACAGCCGGCGAGAGTGCTTGCAAAGCGGCCTTTGGAGGCAGCCGGGGAGGTCTTCCAGCGGGAGAGGGCCGGTTGTGCTCAGAGGCCCCACAGGCCAGGGGCAGGACCCAGCAGGGCCCCTGCCCCTGGCCAGCCTTGCCCAGACCTTCCTGGCCTCCGGGGGTACTGCCCCAGCAAGGGGCAGGCTGCGGGGACTGGGTCCAGACATGCCCGGGCGCCTCCCCAGGCTCATCCCCGCTGGTGCCTTTCCCCTGGGCCTAGGCCTCGCTTGAGGCCTCCTTGGAGAGGAGGTTGCTGGCAGGGGCTGTCTCCACACTGCAAGGGGCTGGAGCTCAGAGGGCCTCGTCAGAGGGAAGGGACCAGCAAGGGGCTGGATGCCCAAGACCTCTTTGGCCCAGCAGCCTCAGGGCAGCAGGGAGAGCAAGAGGCCCAGTGTGCCCCTAGGTCGGCTCTGCCCCTTCCCACACAGGCGGCCAGCCCAGCAGCTGCCTGACAGACTCTGGCTCCCCCGAGCTCTCTGCCGGTGCAGGGGGCAGGAACAGACGTGTGCATGTGGTTCTGCCTTGGCCTGGGAGTGTGGACCCCCTGCCTGGCCCCCAGGCTCAGGGGCAAGGGCCGGGAGAGAGCACCACCCCGAAGCGCTTTTCTCCCGGGCTTGGGAGCGTTGTGCGCGGCTGGCGGGAACAGCCGGCGAGAGTGCTTGCAAAGCGGCCTTTGGAGGCAGCCGGGGAGGTCTTCCAGCGGGAGAGGGCCGGTTGTGCTCAGAGGCCCCACAGGCCAGGGGCAGGACCCAGCAGGGCCCCTGCCCCTGGCCCGCCTTGCCCAGACCTTCCTGGCCTCCGGGGGTACTGCCCCAGCAAGGGGCAGGCTGCGGGGACTGGGTCCAGACATGCCCGGGCGCCTCCCCAGGCTCATCCCCGCTGGTGCCTTTCCCCTGGGCCTAGGCCTCGCTTGAGGCCTCCTTGGAGAGGAGGTTGCTGGCAGGGGCTGTCTCCACACTGCAAGGGGCTGGAGCTCAGAGGGCCTCGTCAGAGGGAAGGGACCAGCAAGGGGCTGGATGCCCAAGACCTCTTTGGCCCAGCAGCCTCAGGGCAGCAGGGAGAGCAAGAGGCCCAGTGTGCCCCTAGGTCGGCTCTGCCCCTTCCCACACAGGCGGCCAGCCCAGCAGCTGCCTGACAGACTCTGGCTCCCCCGAGCTCTCTGCCGGTGCAGGGGGCAGGAACAGACGTGTGCATGTGGTTCTGCCTTGGCCTGGGAGTGTGGACCCCCTGCCTGGCCCCCAGGCTCAGGGGCAAGGGCCGGGAGAGAGCACCACCCCGAAGCGCTTTTCTCCCGGGCTTGGGAGCGTTGTGCGCGGCTGGCGGGAACAGCCGGCGAGAGTGCTTGCAAAGCGGCCTTTGGAGGCAGCCGGGGAGGTCTTCCAGCGGGAGAGGGCCGGTTGTGCTCAGAGGCCCCACAGGCCAGGGGCAGGACCCAGCAGGGCCCCTGCCCCTGGCCCGCCTTGCCCAGACCTTCCTGGCCTCCGGGGGTACTGCCCCAGCAAGGGGCAGGCTGCGGGGACTGGGTCCAGACATGCCCGGGCGCCTCCCCAGGCTCATCCCCGCTGGTGCCTTTCCCCTGGGCCTAGGCCTCGCTTGAGGCCTCCTTGGAGAGGAGGTTGCTGGCAGGGGCTGTCTCCACACTGCAAGGGGCTGGAGCTCAGAGGGCCTCGTCAGAGGGAAGGGACCAGCAAGGGGCTGGATGCCCAAGACCTCTTTGGCCCAGCAGCCTCAGGGCAGCAGGGAGAGCAAGAGGCCCAGTGTGCCCCTAGGTCGGCTCTGCCCCTTCCCACACAGGCGGCCAGCCCAGCAGCTGCCTGACAGACTCTGGCTCCCCCGAGCTCTCTGCCGGTGCAGGGGGCAGGAACAGACGTGTGCATGTGGTTCTGCCTTGGCCTGGGAGTGTGGACCCCCTGCCTGGCCCCCAGGCTCAGGGGCAAGGGCCGGGAGAGAGCACCACCCCGAAGCGCTTTTCTCCCGGGCTTGGGAGCGTTGTGCGCGGCTGGCGGGAACAGCCGGCGAGAGTGCTTGCAAAGCGGCCTTTGGAGGCAGCTGGGGAGGTCTTCCAGCGGGAGAGGGCCGGTTGTGCTCAGAGGCCCCACAGGCCAGGGGCAGGACCCAGCAGGGCCCCTGCCCCTGGCCCGCCTTGCCCAGACCTTCCTGGCCTCCGGGGGTACTGCCCCAGCAAGGGGCAGGCTGCGGGGACTGGGTCCAGACATGCCCGGGCGCCTCCCCAGGCTCATCCCCGCTGGTGCCTTTCCCCTGGGCCTAGGCCTCGCTTGAGGCCTCCTTGGAGAGGAGGTTGCTGGCAGGGGCTGTCTCCACACTGCAAGGGGCTGGAGCTCAGAGGGCCTCGTCAGAGGGAAGGGACCAGCAAGGGGCTGGATGCCCAAGACCGCTTTGGCCCAGCAGCCTCAGGGCAGCAGGGAGAGCAAGAGGCCCAGTGTGCCCCTAGGTCGGCTCTGCCCCTTCCCACACAGGCGGCCAGCCCAGCAGCTGCCTGACAGACTCTGGCTCCCCCGAGCTCTCTGCCGGTGCAGGGGGCAGGAACAGACGTGTGCATGTGGTTCTGCCTTGGCCTGGGAGTGTGGACCCCCTGCCTGGCCCCCAGGCTCAGGGGCAAGGGCCGGGAGAGAGCACCACCCCGAAGCGCTTTTCTCCCGGGCTTGGGAGCGTTGTGCGCGGCTGGCGGGAACAGCCGGCGAGAGTGCTTGCAAAGCGGCCTTTGGAGGCAGCCGGGGAGGTCTTCCAGCGGGAGAGGGCCGGTTGTGCTCAGAGGCCCCACAGGCCAGGGGCAGGACCCAGCAGGGCCCCTGCCCCTGGCCCGCCTTGCCCAGACCTTCCTGGCCTCCGGGGGTACTGCCCCAGCAAGGGGCAGGCTGCGGGGACTGGGTCCAGACATGCCCGGGCGCCTCCCCAGGCTCATCCCCGCTGGTGCCTTTCCCCTGGGCCTAGGCCTCGCTTGAGGCCTCCTTGGAGACGAGGTTGCTGGCAGGGGCTGTCTCCACACTGCAAGGGGCTGGAGCTCAGAGGGCCTCGTCAGAGGGAAGGGACCAGCAAGGGGCTGGATGCCCAAGACCTCTTTGGCCCAGCAGCCTCAGGGCAGCAGGGAGAGCAAGAGGCCCAGTGTGCCCCTAGGTCGGCACTGCCCCTTCCCACACAGGCGGCCAGCCCAGCAGCTGCCTGACAGACTCTGGCTCCCCCGAGCTCTCTGCCGGTGCAGGGGGCAGGAACAGACGTGTGCATGTGGTTCTGCCTTGGCCTGGGAGTGTGGACCCCCTGCCTGGCCCCCAGGCTCAGGGGCAAGGGCCGGGAGAGAGCACCACCCCGAAGCGCTTTTCTCCCGGGCTTGGGAGCGTTGTGCGCGGCTGGCGGGAACAGCCGGCGAGAGTGCTTGCAAAGCGGCCTTTGGAGGCAGCCGGGGAGGTCTTCCAGCGGGAGAGGGCCGGTTGTGCTCAGAGGCCCCACAGGCCAGGGGCAGGACCCAGCAGGGCCCCTGCCCCTGGCCCGCCTTGCCCAGACCTTCCTGGCCTCCGGGGGTACTGCCCCAGCAAGGGGCAGGCTGCGGGGACTGGGTCCAGACATGCCCGGGCGCCTCCCCAGGCTCATCCCCGCTGGTGCCTTTCCCCTGGGCCTAGGCCTCGCTTGAGGCCTCCTTGGAGAGGAGGTTGCTGGCAGGGGCTGTCTCCACACTGCAAGGGGCTGGAGCTCAGAGGGCCTCGTCAGAGGGAAGGGACCAGCAAGGGGCTGGATGCCCAAGACCTCTTTGGCCCAGCAGCCTCAGGGCAGCAGGGAGAGCAAGAGGCCCAGTGTGCCCCTAGGTCGGCTCTGCCCCTTCCCACACAGGCGGCCAGCCCAGCAGCTGCCTGACAGACTCTGGCTCCCCCGAGCTCTCTGCCGGTGCAGGGGGCAGGAACAGACGTGTGCATGTGGTTCTGCCTTGGCCTGGGAGTGTGGACCCCCTGCCTGGCCCCCAGGCTCAGGGGCAAGGGCCGGGAGAGAGCACCACCCCGAAGCGCTTTTCTCCCGGGCTTGGGAGCGTTGTGCGCGGCTGGCGGGAACAGCCGGCGAGAGTGCTTGCAAAGCGGCCTTTGGAGGCAGCCGGGGAGGTCTTCCAGCGGGAGAGGGCCGGTTGTGCTCAGAGGCCCCACAGGCCAGGGGCAGGACCCAGCAGGGCCCCTGCCCCTGGCCCGCCTTGCCCAGACCTTCCTGGCCTCCGGGGGTACTGCCCCAGCAAGGGGCAGGCTGCGGGGACTGGGTCCAGACATGCCCGGGCGCCTCCCCAGGCTCATCCCCGCTGGTGCCTTTCCCCTGGGCCTAGGCCTCGCTTGAGGCCTCCTTGGAGAGGAGGTTGCTGGCAGGGGCTGTCTCCACACTGCAAGGGGCTGGAGCTCAGAGGGCCTCGTCAGAGGGAAGGGACCAGCAAGGGGCTGGATGCCCAAGACCTCTTTGGCCCAGCAGCCTCAGGGCAGCAGGGAGAGCAAGAGGCCCAGTGTGCCCCTAGGTCGGCTCTGCCCCTTCCCACACAGGCGGCCAGCCCAGCAGCTGCCTGACAGACTCTGGCTCCCCCGAGCTCTCTGCCGGTGCAGGGGGCAGGAACAGACGTGTGCATGTGGTTCTGCCTTGGCCTGGGAGTGTGGACCCCCTGCCTGGCCCCCAGGCTCAGGGGCAAGGGCCGGGAGAGAGCACCACCCCGAAGCGCTTTTCTCCCGGGCTTGGGAGCGTTGGGCGCGGCTGGCGGGAACAGCCGGCGAGAGTGCTTGCAAAGCGGCCTTTGGAGGCAGCCGGGGAGGTCTTCCAGCGGGAGAGGGCCGGTTGTGCTCAGAGGCCCCACAGGCCAGGGGCAGGACCCAGCAGGGCCCCTGCCCCTGGCCCGCCTTGCCCAGACCTTCCTGGCCTCCGGGGGTACTGCCCCAGCAAGGGGCAGGCTGCGGGGACTGGGTCCAGACATGCCCGGGCGCCTCCCCAGGCTCATCCCCGCTGGTGCCTTTCCCCTGGGCCTAGGCCTCGCTTGAGGCCTCCTTGGAGACGAGGTTGCTGGCAGGGGCTGTCTCCACACTGCAAGGGGCTGGAGCTCAGAGGGCCTCGTCAGAGGGAAGGGACCAGCAAGGGGCTGGATGCCCAAGACCTCTTTGGCCCAGCAGCCTCAGGGCAGCAGGGAGAGCAAGAGGCCCAGTGTGCCCCTAGGTCGGCTCTGCCCCTTCCCACACAGGCGGCCAGCCCAGCAGCTGCCTGACAGACTCTGGCTCCCCCGAGCTCTCTGCCGGTGCAGGGGGCAGGAACAGACGTGTGCATGTGGTTCTGCCTTGGCCTGGGAGTGTGGACCCCCTGCCTGGCCCCCAGGCTCAGGGGCAAGGGCCGGGAGAGAGCACCACCCCGAAGCGCTTTTCTCCCGGGCTTGGGAGCGTTGTGCGCGGCTGGCGGGAACAGCCGGCGAGAGTGCTTGCAAAGCGGCCTTTGGAGGCAGCCGGGGAGGTCTTCCAGCGGGAGAGGGCCGGTTGTGCTCAGAGGCCCCACAGGCCAGGGGCAGGACCCAGCAGGGCCCCTGCCCCTGGCTCGCCTTGCCCAGACCTTCCTGGCCTCCGGGGGTACTGCCCCAGCAAGGGGCAGGCTGCGGGGACTGGGTCCAGACATGCCCGGGCGCCTCCCCAGGCTCATCCCCGCTGGTGCCTTTCCCCTGGGCCTAGGCCTCGCTTGAGGCCTCCTTGGAGAGGAGGTTGCTGGCAGGGGCTGTCTCCACACTGCAAGGGGCTGGAGCTCAGAGGGCCTCGTCAGAGGGAAGGGACCAGCAAGGGGCTGGATGCCCAAGACCTCTTTGGCCCAGCAGCCTCAGGGCAGCAGGGAGAGCAAGAGGCCCAGTGTGCCCCTAGGTCGGCTCTGCCCCTTCCCACACAGGCGGCCAGCCCAGCAGCTGCCTGACAGACTCTGGCTCCCCCGAGCTCTCTGCCGGTGCAGGGGGCAGGAACAGACGTGTGCATGTGGTTCTGCCTTGGCCTGGGAGTGTGGACCCCCTGCCTGGCCCCCCGGCTCAGGGGCAAGGGCCGGGAGAGAGCACCACCCCGAAGCACTTTTCTCCCGGGCTTGGGAGCGTTGTGCGCGGCTGGCGGGAACAGCCGGCGAGAGTGCTTGCAAAGCGGCCTTTGGAGGCAGCCGGGGAGGTCTTCCAGCGGGAGAGGGCCGGTTGTGCTCAGAGGCCCCACAGGCCAGGGGCAGGACCCAGCAGGGCCCCTGCCCCTGGCCCGCCTTGCCCAGACCTTCCTGGCCTCCGGGGGTACTGCCCCAGCAAGGGGCAGGCTGCGGGGACTGGGTCCAGACATGCCCGGGCGCCTCCCCAGGCTCATCCCCGCTGGTGCCTTTCCCCTGGGCCTAGGCCTCGCTTGAGGCCTCCTTGGAGAGGAGGTTGCTGGCAGGGGCTGTCTCCACACTGCAAGGGGCTGGAGCTCAGAGGGCCTCGTCAGAGGGAAGGGACCAGCAAGGGGCTGGATGCCCAAGACCTCTTTGGCCCAGCAGCCTCAGGGCAGCAGGGAGAGCAAGAGGCCCAGTGTGCCCCTAGGTCGGCTCTGCCCCTTCCCACACAGGCGGCCAGCCCAGCAGCTGCCTGACAGACTCTGGCTCCCCCGAGCTCTCTGCCGGTGCAGGGGGCAGGAACAGACGTGTGCATGTGGTTCTGCCTTGGCCTGGGAGTGTGGACCCCCTGCCTGGCCCCCAGGCTCAGGGGCAAGGGCCGGGAGAGAGCACCACCCCGAAGCGCTTTTCTCCCGGGCTTGGGAGCGTTGTGCGCGGCTGGCGGGAACAGCCGGCGAGAGTGCTTGCAAAGCGGCCTTTGGAGGCAGCCGGGGAGGTCTTCCAGCGGGAGAGGGCCGGTTGTGCTCAGAGGCCCCACAGGCCAGGGGCAGGACCCAGCAGGGCCCCTGCCCCTGGCCCGCCTTGCCCAGACCTTCCTGGCCTCCGGGGGTACTGCCCCAGCAAGGGGCAGGCTGCGGGGACTGGGTCCAGACA
The DNA here is from genome assembly GCF_910594005.1 of Cervus elaphus. Lineage (NCBI taxonomy): Eukaryota > Metazoa > Chordata > Mammalia > Artiodactyla > Cervidae > Cervus > Cervus elaphus. Next base: position 33,949 of record NW_025316749.1, read on the forward strand.
TGCCCGGGCGCCTCCCCAGGCTCATCCCCGCTGGTGCCTTTCCCCTGGGCCTAGGCCTCGCTTGAGGCCTCCTTGGAGAGGAGGTTGCTGGCAGGGGCTGTCTCCACACTGCAAGGGGCTGGAGCTCAGAGGGCCTCGTCAGAGGGAAGGGACCAGCAAGGGGCTGGATGCCCAAGACCTCTTTGGCCCAGCAGCCTCAGGGCAGCAGGGAGAGCAAGAGGCCCAGTGTGCCCCTAGGTCGGCTCTGCCCCTTCCCACACAGGCGGCCAGCCCAGCAGCTGCCTGACAGACTCTGGCTCCCCCGAGCTCTCTGCCGGTGCAGGGGGCAGGAACAGACGTGTGCATGTGGTTCTGCCTTGGCCTGGGAGTGTGGACCCCCTGCCTGGCCCCCAGGCTCAGGGGCAAGGGCCGGGAGAGAGCACCACCCCGAAGCGCTTTTCTCCCGGGCTTGGGAGCGTTGTGCGCGGCTGGCGGGAACAGCCGGCGAGAGTGCTTGCAAAGCGGCCTTTGGAGGCAGCCGGGGAGGTCTTCCAGCGGGAGAGGGCCGGTTGTGCTCAGAGGCCCCACAGGCCAGGGGCAGGACCCAGCAGGGCCCCTGCCCCTGGCCCGCCTTGCCCAGACCTTCCTGGCCTCCGGGGGTACTGCCCCAGCAAGGGGCAGGCTGCGGGGACCGGGTCCAGACATGCCCGGGCGCCTCCCCAGGCTCATCCCCGCTGGTGCCTTTCCCCTGGGCCTAGGCCTCGCTTGAGGCCTCCTTGGAGAGGAGGTTGCTGGCAGGGGCTGTTTCCACACTGCAAGGGGCTGGAGCTCAGAGGGCCTCGTCAGAGGGAAGGGACCAGCAAGGGGCTGGATGCCCAAGACCTCTTTGGCCCAGCAGCCTCAGGGCAGCAGGGAGAGCAAGAGGCCCAGTGTGCCCCTAGGTCGGCTCTGCCCCTTCCCACACAGGCGGCCAGCCCAGCAGCTGCCTGACAGACTCTGGCTCCCCCGAGCTCTCTGCCGGTGCAGGGGGCAGGAACAGACGTGTGCATGTGGTTCTGCCTTGGCCTGGGAGTGTGGACCCCCTGCCTGGTCCCCAGGCTCAGGGGCAAGGGCCGGGAGAGAGCACCACCCCGAAGCGCTTTTCTCCCGGGCTTGGGAGCGTTGGGCGCGGCTGGCGGGAACAGCCGGCGAGAGTGCTTGCAAAGCGGCCTTTGGAGGCAGCCGGGGAGGTCTTCCAGCGGGAGAGGGCCGGTTGTGCTCAGAGGCCCCACGGGCCAGGGGCAGGACCCAGCAGGGCCCCTGCCCCTGGCCAGCCTTGCCCAGACCTTCCTGGCCTCCGGGGGTACTGCCCCAGCAAGGGGCAGGCTGCGGGGACTGGGTCCAGACATGCCCGGGCGCCTCCCCAGGCTCATCCCCGCTGGTGCCTTTCCCCTGGGCCTAGGCCTCGCTTGAGGCCTCCTTGGAGAGGAGGTTGCTGCCAGGGGCTGTCTCCACACTGCAAGGGGCTGGAGCTCAGAGGGCCTCGTCAGAGGGAAGGGACCAGCAAGGGGCTGGATGCCCAAGACCTCTTTGGCCCAGCAGCCTCAGGGCAGCAGGGAGAGCAAGAGGCCCAGTGTGCCCCTAGGTCGGCTCTGCCCCTTCCCACACAGGCGGCCAGCCCAGCAGCTGCCTGACAGACTCTGGCTCCCCCGAGCTCTCTGCCGGTGCAGGGGGCAGGAACAGACGTGTGCATGTGGTTCTGCCTTGGCCTGGGAGTGTGGACCCCCTGCCTGGCCCCCAGGCTCAGGGGCAAGGGCCGGGAGAGAGCACCACCCCGAAGCGCTTTTCTCCCGGGCTTGGGAGCGTTGTGCGCGGCTGGCGGGAACAGCCGGCGAGAGTGCTTGCAAAGCGGCCTTTGGAGGCAGCCGGGGAGGTCTTCCAGCGGGAGAGGGCCGGTTGTGCTCAGAGGCCCCACAGGCCAGGGGCAGGACCCAGCAGGGCCCCTGCCCCTGGCCAGCCTTGCCCAGACCTTCCTGGCCTCCGGGGGTACTGCCCCAGCAAGGGGCAGGCTGCGGGGACTGGGTCCAGACATGCCCGGGCGCCTCCCCAGGCTCATCCCCGCTGGTGCCTTTCCCCTGGGCCTAGGCCTCGCTTGAGGCCTCCTTGGAGAGGAGGTTGCTGGCAGGGGCAGTCTCCACACTGCAAGGGGCTGGAGCTCAGAGGGCCTCGTCAGAGGGAAGGGACCAGCAAGGGGCTGGATGCCCAAGACCTCTTTGGCCCAGCAGCCTCAGGGCAGCAGGGAGAGCAAGAGGCCCAGTGTGCCCCTAGGTCGGCTCTGCCCCTTCCCACACAGGCGGCCAGCCCAGCAGCTGCCTGACAGACTCTGGCTCCCCCGAGCTCTCTGCCGGTGCAGGGGGCAGGAACAGACGTGTGCATGTGGTTCTGCCTTGGCCTGGGAGTGTGGACCCCCTGCCTGGCCCCCAGGCTCAGGGGCAAGGGCCGGGAGAGAGCACCACCCCGAAGCGCTTTTCTCCCGGGCTTGGGAGCGTTGGGCGCGGCTGGCGGGAACAGCCGGCGAGAGTGCTTGCAAAGCGGCCTTTGGAGGCAGCCGGGGAGGTCTTCCAGCGGCAGAGGGCCGGTTGTGCTCAGAGGCCCCACAGGCCAGGGGCAGGACCCAGCAGGGCCCCTGCCCCTGGCCCGCCTTGCCCAGACCTTCCTGGCCTCCGGGGGTACTGCCCCAGCAAGGGGCAGGCTGCGGGGACTGGGTCCAGACATGCCCGGGCGCCTCCCCAGGCTCATCCCCGCTGGTGCCTTTCCCCTGGGCCTAGGCCTCGCTTGAGGCCTCCTTGGAGAGGAGGTTGCTGGCAGGGGCTGTCTCCACACTGCAAGGGGCTGGAGCTCAGAGGGCCTCGTCAGAGGGAAGGGACCAGCAAGGGGCTGGATGCCCAAGACCTCTTTGGCCCAGCAGCCTCAGGGCAGCAGGGAGAGCAAGAGGCCCAGTGTGCCCCTAGGTCGGCACTGCCCCTTCCCACACAGGCGGCCAGCCCAGCAGCTGCCTGACAGACTCTGGCTCCCCCGAGCTCTCTGCCGGTGCAGGGGGCATGAACAGACGTGTGCATGTGGTTCTGCCTTGGCCTGGGAGTGTGGACCCCCTGCCTGGCCCCCAGGCTCAGGGGCAAGGGCCGGGAGAGAGCACCACCCCGAAGCGCTTTTCTCCCGGGCTTGGGAGCGTTGTGCGCGGCTGGCGGGAACAGCCGGCGAGAGTGCTTGCAAAGCGGCCTTTGGAGGCAGCCGGGGAGGTCTTCCAGCGGGAGAGGGCCGGTTGTGCTCAGAGGCCCCACAGGCCAGGGGCAGGACCCAGCAGGGCCCCTGCCCCTGGCCCGCCTTGCCCAGACCTTCCTGGCCTCCGGGGGTACTGCCCCAGCAAGGGGCAGGCTGCGGGGACTGGGTCCAGACATGCCCGGGCGCCTCCCCAGGCTCATCCCCGCTGGTGCCTTTCCCCTGGGCCTAGGCCTCGCTTGAGGCCTCCTTGGAGAGGAGGTTGCTGCCAGGGGCTGTCTCCACACTGCAAGGGGCTGGAGCTCAGAGGGCCTCGTCAGAGGGAAGGGACCAGCAAGGGGCTGGATGCCCAAGACCTCTTTGGCCCAGCAGCCTCAGGGCAGCAGGGAGAGCAAGAGGCCCAGTGTGCCCCTAGGTCGGCTCTGCCCCTTCCCACACAGGCGGCCAGCCCAGCAGCTGCCTGACAGACTCTGGCTCCCCCGAGCTCTCTGCCGGTGCAGGGGGCAGGAACAGACGTGTGCATGTGGTTCTGCCTTGGCCTGGGAGTGTGGACCCCCTGCCTGGCCCCCCGGCTCAGGGGCAAGGGCCGGGAGAGAGCACCACCCCGAAGCACTTTTCTCCCGGGCTTGGGAGCGTTGTGCGCGGCTGGCGGGAACAGCCGGCGAGAGTGCTTGCAAAGCGGCCTTTGGAGGCAGCCGGGGAGGTCTCCCAGCGGGAGAGGGCCGGTTGTGCTCAGAGGCCCCACAGGCCAGGGGCAGGACCCAGCAGGGCCCCTGCCCCTGGCCCGCCTTGCCCAGACCTTCCTGGCCTCCGGGGGTACTGCCCCAGCAAGGGGCAGGCTGCGGGGACTGGGTCCAGACATGCCCGGGCGCCTCCCCAGGCTCATCCCCGCTGGTGCCTTTCCCCTGGGCCTAGGCCTCGCTTGAGGCCTCCTTGGAGAGGAGGTTGCTGGCAGGGGCTGTCTCCACACTGCAAGGGGCTGGAGCTCAGAGGGCCTCGTCAGAGGGAAGGGACCAGCAAGGGGCTGGATGCCCAAGACCTCTTTGGCCCAGCAGCCTCAGGGCAGCAGGGAGAGCAAGAGGCCCAGTGTGCCCCTAGGTCGGCTCTGCCCCTTCCCACACAGGCGGCCAGCCCAGCAGCTGCCTGACAGACTCTGGCTCCCCCGAGCTCTCTGCCGGTGCAGGGGGCAGGAACAGACGTGTGCATGTGGTTCTGCCTTGGCCTGGGAGTGTGGACCCCCTGCCTGGCCCCCAGGCTCAGGGGCAAGGGCCGGGAGAGAGCACCACCCCGAAGCGCTTTTCTCCCGGGCTTGGGAGCGTTGTGCGCGGCTGGCGGGAACAGCCGGCGAGAGTGCTTGCAAAGCGGCCTTTGGAGGCAGCCGGGGAGGTCTTCCAGCGGGAGAGGGCCGGTTGTGCTCAGAGGCCCCACAGGCCAGGGGCAGGACCCAGCAGGGCCCCTGCCCCTGGCCCGCCTTGCCCAGGCCTTCCTGGCCTCCGGGGGTACTGCCCCAGCAAGGGGCAGGCTGCGGGGACTGGGTCCAGACATGCCCGGGCGCCTCCCCAGGCTCATCCCCGCTGGTGCCTTTCCCCTGGGCCTAGGCCTCGCTTGAGGCCTCCTTGGAGAGGAGGTTGCTGGCAGGGGCTGTCTCCACACTGCAAGGGGCTGGAGCTCAGAGGGCCTCGTCAGAGGGAAGGGACCAGCAAGGGGCTGGATGCCCAAGACCTCTTTGGCCCAGCAGCCTCAGGGCAGCAGGGAGAGCAAGAGGCCCAGTGTGCCCCTAGGTCGGCTCTGCCCCTTCCCACACAGGCGGCCAGCCCAGCAGCTGCCTGACAGACTCTGGCTCCCCCGAGCTCTCTGCCGGTGCAGGGGGCAGGAACAGACGTGTGCATGTGGTTCTGCCTTGGCCTGGGAGTGTGGACCCCCTGCCTGGCCCCCAGGCTCAGGGGCAAGGGCCGGGAGAGAGCACCACCCCGAAGCGCTTTTCTCCCGGGCTTGGGAGCGTTGTGCGCGGCTGGCGGGAACAGCCGGCGAGAGTGCTTGCAAAGCGGCCTTTGGAGGCAGCCGGGGAGGTCTTCCAGCGGGAGAGGGCCGGTTGTGCTCAGAGGCCCCACAGGCCAGGGGCAGGACCCAGCAGGGCCCCTGCCCCTGGCCAGCCTTGCCCAGACCTTCCTGGCCTCCGGGGGTACTGCCCCAGCAAGGGGCAGGCTGCGGGGACTGGGTCCAGACATGCCCGGGCGCCTCCCCAGGCTCATCCCCGCTGCTGCCTTTCCCCTGGGCCTAGGCCTCGCTTGAGGCCTCCTTGGAGAGGAGGTTGCTGCCAGGGGCTGTCTCCACACTGCAAGGGGCTGGAGCTCAGAGGGCCTCGTCAGAGGGAAGGGACCAGCAAGGGGCTGGATGCCCAAGACCTCTTTGGCCCAGCAGCCTCAGGGCAGCAGGGAGAGCAAGAGGCCCAGTGTGCCCCTAGGTCGGCTCTGCCCCTTCCCACACAGGCGGCCAGCCCAGCAGCTGCCTGACAGACTCTGGCTCCCCCGAGCTCTCTGCCGGTGCAGGGGGCAGGAACAGACGTGTGCATGTGGTTCTGCCTTGGCCTGGGAGTGTGGACCCCCTGCCTGGCCCCCAGGCTCAGGGGCAAGGGCCGGGAGAGAGCACCACCCCGAAGCGCTTTTCTCCCGGGCTTGGGAGCGTTGTGCGCGGCTGGCGGGAACAGCCGGCGAGAGTGCTTGCAAAGCGGCCTTTGGAGGCAGCCGGGGAGGTCTTCCAGCGGGAGAGGGCCGGTTGTGCTCAGAGGCCCCACAGGCCAGGGGCAGGACCCAGCAGGGCCCCTGCCCCTGGCCCGCCTTGCCCAGACCTTCCTGGCCTCCGGGGGTACTGCCCCAGCAAGGGGCAGGCTGCGGGGACTGGGTCCAGACATGCCCGGGCGCCTCCCCAGGCTCATCCCCGCTGGTGCCTTTCCCCTGGGCCTAGGCCTCGCTTGAGGCCTCCTTGGAGACGAGGTTGCTGGCAGGGGCTGTCTCCACACTGCAAGGGGCTGGAGCTCAGAGGGCCTCGTCAGAGGGAAGGGACCAGCAAGGGGCTGGATGCCCAAGACCTCTTTGGCCCAGCAGCCTCAGGGCAGCAGGGAGAGCAAGAGGCCCAGTGTGCCCCTAGGTCGGCTCTGCCCCTTCCCACACAGGCGGCCAGCCCAGCAGCTGCCTGACAGACTCTGGCTCCCCCGAGCTCTCTGCCGGTGCAGGGGGCAGGAACAGACGTGTGCATGTGGTTCTGCCTTGGCCTGGGAGTGTGGACCCCCTGCCTGGCCCCCAGGCTCAGGGGCAAGGGCCGGGAGAGAGCACCACCCCGAAGCGCTTTTCTCCCGGGCTTGGGAGCGTTGTGCGCGGCTGGCGGGAACAGCCGGCGAGAGTGCTTGCAAAGCGGCCTTTGGAGGCAGCCGGGGAGATCTTCCAGCGGGAGAGGGCCGGTTGTGCTCAGAGGCCCCACAGGCCAGGGGCAGGACCCAGCAGGGCCCCTGCCCCTGGCCCGCCTTGCCCAGACCTTCCTGGCCTCCGGGGGTACTGCCCCAGCAAGGGGCAGGCTGCGGGGACTGGGTCCAGACATGCCCGGGCGCCTCCCCAGGCTCATCCCCGCTGGTGCCTTTCCCCTGGGCCTAGGCCTCGCTTGAGGCCTCCTTGGAGAGGAGGTTGCTGGCAGGGGCTGTCTCCACACTGCAAGGGGCTGGAGCTCAGAGGGCCTCGTCAGAGGGAAGGGACCAGCAAGGGGCTGGATGCCCAAGACCTCTTTGGCCCAGCAGCCTCAGGGCAGCAGGGAGAGCAAGAGGCCCAGTGTGCCCCTAGGTCGGCTCTGCCCCTTCCCACACAGGCGGCCAGCCCAGCAGCTGCCTGACAGACTCTGGCTCCCCCGAGCTCTCTGCCGGTGCAGGGGGCAGGAACAGACGTGTGCATGTGGTTCTGCCTTGGCCTGGGAGTGTGGACCCCCTGCCTGGCCCCCAGGCTCAGGGGCAAGGGCCGGGAGAGAGCACCACCCCGAAGCGCTTTTCTCCCGGGCTTGGGAGCGTTGTGCGCGGCTGGCGGGAACAGCCGGCGAGAGTGCTTGCAAAGCGGCCTTTGGAGGCAGCCGGGGAGGTCTTCCAGCGGGAGAGGGCCGGTTGTGCTCAGAGGCCCCACAGGCCAGGGGCAGGACCCAGCAGGGCCCCTGCCCCTGGCCCGCCTTGCCCAGACCTTCCTGGCCTCCGGGGGTACTGCCCCAGCAAGGGGCAGGCTGCGGGGACTGGGTCCAGACATGCCCGGGCGCCTCCCCAGGCTCATCCCCGCTGGTGCCTTTCCCCTGGGCCTAGGCCTCGCTTGAGGCCTCCTTGGAGAGGAGGTTGCTGGCAGGGGCTGTCTCCACACTGCAAGGGGCTGGAGCTCAGAGGGCCTCGTCAGAGGGAAGGGACCAGCAAGGGGCTGGATGCCCAAGACCTCTTTGGCCCAGCAGCCTCAGGGCAGCAGGGAGAGCAAGAGGCCCAGTGTGCCCCTAGGTCGGCTCTGCCCCTTCCCACACAGGCGGCCAGCCCAGCAGCTGCCTGACAGACTCTGGCTCCCCCGAGCTCTCTGCCGGTGCAGGGGGCAGGAACAGACGTGTGCATGTGGTTCTGCCTTGGCCTGGGAGTGTGGACCCCCTGCCTGGCCCCCCGGCTCAGGGGCAAGGGCCGGGAGAGAGCACCACCCCGAAGCGCTTTTCTCCCGGGCTTGGGAGCGTTGTGCGCGGCTGGCGGGAACAGCCGGCGAGAGTGCTTGCAAAGCGGCCTTTGGAGGCAGCCGGGGAGGTCTTCCAGCGGGAGAGGGCCGGTTGTGCTCAGAGGCCCCACAGGCCAGGGGCAGGACCCAGCAGGGCCCCTGCCCCTGGCCCACCTTGCCCAGACCTTCCTGGCCTCCGCGGGTACTGCCCCAGCAAGGGGCAGGCTGCGGGGACTGGGTCCAGACATGCCCGGGCGCCTCCCCAGGCTCATACCCGCTGGTGCCTTTCCCCTGGGCCTAGGCCTCGCTTGAGGCCTCCTTGGAGAGGAGGTTGCTGGCAGGGGCTGTCTCCACACTGCAAGGGGCTGGAGCTCAGAGGGCCTCGTCAGAGGGAAGGGACCAGCAAGGGGCTGGATGCCCAAGACCTCTTTGGCCCAGCAGCCTCAGGGCAGCAGGGAGAGCAAGAGGCCCAGTGTGCCCCTAGGTCGGCTCTGCCCCTTCCCACACAGGCGGCCAGCCCAGCAGCTGCCTGACAGACTCTGGCTCCCCCGAGCTCTCTGCCGGTGCAGGGGGCAGGAACAGACGTGTGCATGTGGTTCTGCCTTGGCCTGGGAGTGTGGACCCCCTGCCTGGCCCCCAGGCTCAGGGGCAAGGGCCGGGAGAGAGCACCACCCCGAAGCGCTTTTCTCCCGGGCTTGGGAGCGTTGTGCGCGGCTGGCGGGAACAGCCGGCGAGAGTGCTTGCAAAGCGGCCTTTGGAGGCAGCCGGGGAGGTCTTCCAGCGGGAGAGGGCCGGTTGTGCTCAGAGGCCCCACAGGCCAGGGGCAGGACCCAGCAGGGCCCCTGCCCCTGGCCCGCCTTGCCCAGACCTTCCTGGCCTCCGGGGGTACTGCCCCAGCAAGGGGCAGGCTGCGGGGACTGGGTCCAGACATGCCCGGGCGCCTCCCCAGGCTCATCCCCGCTGGTGCCTTTCCCCTGGGCCTAGGCCTCGCTTGAGGCCTCCTTGGAGAGGAGGTTGCTGGCAGGGGCTGTCTCCACACTGCAAGGGGCTGGAGCTCAGAGGGCCTCGTCAGAGGGAAGGGACCAGCAAGGGGCTGGATGCCCAAGACCTCTTTGGCCCAGCAGCCTCAGGGCAGCAGGGAGAGCAAGAGGCCCAGTGTGCCCCTAGGTCGGCTCTGCCCCTTCCCACACAGGCGGCCAGCCCAGCAGCTGCCTGACAGACTCTGGCTCCCCCGAGCTCTCTGCCGGTGCAGGGGGCAGGAACAGACGTGTGCATGTGGTTCTGCCTTGGCCTGGGAGTGTGGACCCCCTGCCTGGCCCCCAGGCTCAGGGGCAAGGGCCGGGAGAGAGCACCACCCCGAAGCGCTTTTCTCCCGGGCTTGGGAGCGTTGTGCGCGGCTGGCGGGAACAGCCGGCGAGAGTGCTTGCAAAGCGGCCTTTGGAGGCAGCCGGGGAGGTCTTCCAGCGGGAGAGGGCCGGTTGTGCTCAGAGGCCCCACAGGCCAGGGGCAGGACCCAGCAGGGCCCCTGCCCCTGGCCAGCCTTGCCCAGACCTTCCTGGCCTCCGGGGGTACTGCCCCAGCAAGGGGCAGGCTGCGGGGACTGGGTCCAGACATGCCCGGGCGCCTCCCCAGGCTCATCCCCGCTGGTGCCTTTCCCCTGGGCCTAGGCCTCGCTTGAGGCCTCCTTGGAGAGGAGGTTGCTGGCAGGGGCTGTCTCCACACTGCAAGGGGCTGGAGCTCGGAGGGCCTCGTCAGAGGGAAGGGACCAGCAAGGGGCTGGATGCCCAAGACCTCTTTGGCCCAGCAGCCTCAGGGCAGCAGGGAGAGCAAGAGGCCCAGTGTGCCCCTAGGTCGGCTCTGCCCCTTCCCACACAGGCGGCCAGCCCAGCAGCTGCCTGACAGACTCTGGCTCCCCCGAGCTCTCTGCCGGTGCAGGGGGCAGGAACAGACGTGTGCATGTGGTTCTGCCTTGGCCTGGGAGTGTGGACCCCCTGCCTGGCCCCCAGGCTCAGGGGCAAGGGCCGGGAGAGAGCACCACCCCGAAGCGCTTTTCTCCCGGGCTTGGGAGCGTTGTGCGCGGCTGGCGGGAACAGCCGGCGAGAGTGCTTGCAAAGCGGCCTTTGGAGGCAGCCGGGGAGGTCTTCCAGCGGGAGAGGGCCGGTTGTGCTCAGAGGCCCCACAGGCCAGGGGCAGGACCCAGCAGGGCCCCTGCCCCTGGCCCGCCTTGCCCAGACCTTCCTGGCCTCCGGGGGTACTGCCCCAGCAAGGGGCAGGCTGCGGGGACTGGGTCCAGACATGCCCGGGCGCCTCCCCAGGCTCATCCCCGCTGGTGCCTTTCCCCTGGGCCTAGGCCTCGCTTGAGGCCTCCTTGGAGAGGAGGTTGCTGGCAGGGGCTGTCTCCACACTGCAAGGGGCTGGAGCTCAGAGGGCCTCGTCAGAGGGAAGGGACCAGCAAGGGGCTGGATGCCCAAGACCTCTTTGGCCCAGCAGCCTCAGGGCAGCAGGGAGAGCAAGAGGCCCAGTGTGCCCCTAGGTCGGCTCTGCCCCTTCCCACACAGGCGGCCAGCCCAGCAGCTGCCTGACAGACTCTGGCTCCCCCGAGCTCTCTGCCGGTGCAGGGGGCAGGAACAGACGTGTGCATGTGGTTCTGCCTTGGCCTGGGAGTGTGGACCCCCTGCCTGGCCCCCAGGCTCAGGGGCAAGGGCCGGGAGAGAGCACCACCCCGAAGCGCTTTTCTCCCGGGCTTGGGAGCGTTGTGCGCGGCTGGCGGGAACAGCCGGCGAGAGTGCTTGCAAAGCGGCCTTCGGAGGCAGCCGGGGAGGTCTTCCAGCGGGAGAGGGCCGGTTGTGCTCAGAGGCCCCACAGGCCAGGGGCAGGACCCAGCAGGGCCCCTGCCCCTGGCCAGCCTTGCCCAGACCTTCCTGGCCTCCGGGGGTACTGCCCCAGCAAGGGGCAGGCTGCGGGGACTGGGTCCAGACATGCCCGGGCGCCTCCCCAGGCTCATCCCCGCTGGTGCCTTTCCCCTGGGCCTAGGCCTCGCTTGAGGCCTCCTTGGAGACGAGGTTGCTGGCAGGGGCTGTCTCCACACTGCAAGGGGCTGGAGCTCAGAGGGCCTCGTCAGAGGGAAGGGACCAGCAAGGGGCTGGATGCCCAAGACCTCTTTGGCCCAGCAGCCTCAGGGCAGCAGGGAGAGCAAGAGGCCCAGTGTGCCCCTAGGTCGGCTCTGCCCCTTCCCACACAGGCGGCCAGCCCAGCAGCTGCCTGACAGACTCTGGCTCCCCCGAGCTCTCTGCCGGTGCAGGGGGCAGGAACAGACGTGTGCATGTGGTTCTGCCTTGGCCTGGGAGTGTGGACCCCCTGCCTGGCCCCCAGGCTCAGGGGCAAGGGCCGGGAGAGAGCACCACCCCGAAGCGCTTTTCTCCCGGGCTTGGGAGCGTTGTGCGCGGCTGGCGGGAACAGCCGGCGAGAGTGCTTGCAAAGCGGCCTTTGGAGGCAGCCGGGGAGGTCTTCCAGCGGCAGAGGGCCGGTTGTGCTCAGAGGCCCCACAGGCCAGGGGCAGGACCCAGCAGGGCCCCTGCCCCTGGCCCGCCTTGCCCAGACCTTCCTGGCCTCCGGGGGTACTGCCCCAGCAAGGGGCAGGCTGCGGGGACTGGGTCCAGACATGCCCGGGCGCCTCCCCAGGCTCATCCCCGCTGGTGCCTTTCCCCTGGGCCTAGGCCTCGCTTGAGGCCTCCTTGGAGAGGAGGTTGCTGGCAGGGGCTGTCTCCACACTGCAAGGGGCTGGAGCTCAGAGGGCCTCGTCAGAGGGAAGGGACCAGCAAGGGGCTGGATGCCCAAGACCTCTTTGGCCCAGCAGCCTCAGGGCAGCAGGGAGAGCAAGAGGCCCAGTGTGCCCCTAGGTCGGCTCTGCCCCTTCCCACACAGGCGGCCAGCCCAGCAGCTGCCTGACAGACTCTGGCTCCCCCGAGCTCTCTGCCGGTGCAGGGGGCAGGAACAGACGTGTGCATGTGGTTCTGCCTTGGCCTGGGAGTGTGGACCCCCTGCCTGGCCCCCAGGCTCAGGGGCAAGGGCCGGGAGAGAGCACCACCCCGAAGCGCTTTTCTCCCGGGCTTGGGAGCGTTGTGCGCGGCTGGCGGGAACAGCCGGCGAGAGTGCTTGCAAAGCGGCCTTTGGAGGCAGCCGGGGAGGTCTTCCAGCGGGAGAGGGCCGGTTGTGCTCAGAGGCCCCACAGGCCAGGGGCAGGACCCAGCAGGGCCCCTGCCCCTGGCCCGCCTTGCCCAGACCTTCCTGGCCTCCGGGGGTACTGCCCCAGCAAGGGGCAGGCTGCGGGGACTGGGTCCAGACATGCCCGGGCGCCTCCCCAGGCTCATCCCCGCTGGTGCCTTTCCCCTGGGCCTAGGCCTCGCTTGAGGCCTCCTTGGAGAGGAGGTTGCTGGCAGGGGCTGTCTCCACACTGCAAGGGGCTGGAGCTCAGAGGGCCTCGTCAGAGGGAAGGGACCAGCAAGGGGCTGGATGCCCAAGACCTCTTTGGCCCAGCAGCCTCAGGGCAGCAGGGAGAGCAAGAGGCCCAGTGTGCCCCTAGGTCGGCTCTGCCCCTTCCCACACAGGCGGCCAGCCCAGCAGCTGCCTGACAGACTCTGGCTCCCCCGAGCTCTCTGCCGGTGCAGGGGGCAGGAACAGACGTGTGCATGTGGTTCTGCCTTGGCCTGGGAGTGTGGACCCCCTGCCTGGCCCCCAGGCTCAGGGGCAAGGGCCGGGAGAGAGCACCACCCCGAAGCGCTTTTCTCCCGGGCTTGGGAGCGTTGTGCGCGGCTGGCGGGAACAGCCGGCGAGAGTGCTTGCAAAGCGGCCTTTGGAGGCAGCCGGGGAGGTCTTCCAGCGGGAGAGGGCCGGTTGTGCTCAGAGGCCCCACAGGCCAGGGGCAGGAGCCAGCAGGGCCCCTGCCCCTGGCCAGCCTTGCCCAGACCTTCCTGGCCTCCGGGGGTACTGCCCCAGCAAGGGGCAGGCTGCGGGGACTGGGTCCAGACATGCCCGGGCGCCTCCCCAGGCTCATCCCCGCTGGTGCCTTTCCCCTGGGCCTAGGCCTCGCTTGAGGCCTCCTTGGAGAGGAGGTTGCTGGCAGGGGCTGTCTCCACACTGCAAGGGGCTGGAGCTCAGAGGGCCTCGTCAGAGGGAAGGGACCAGCAAGGGGCTGGATGCCCAAGACCTCTTTGGCCCAGCAGCCTCAGGGCAGCAGGGAGAGCAAGAGGCCCAGTGTGCCCCTAGGTCGGCTCTGCCCCTTCCCACACAGGCGGCCAGCCCAGCAGCTGCCTGACAGACTCTGGCTCCCCCGAGCTCTCTGCCGGTGCAGGGGGCAGGAACAGACGTGTGCATGTGGTTCTGCCTTGGCCTGGGAGTGTGGACCCCCTGCCTGGCCCCCAGGCTCAGGGGCAAGGGCCGGGAGAGAGCACCACCCCGAAGCGCTTTTCTCCCGGGCTTGGGAGCGTTGTGCGCGGCTGGCGGGAACAGCCGGCGAGAGTGCTTGCAAAGCGGCCTTTGGAGGCAGCCGGGGAGGTCTTCCAGCGGCAGAGGGCCGGTTGTGCTCAGAGGCCCCACAGGCCAGGGGCAGGACCCAGCAGGGCCCCTGCCCCTGGCCAGCCTTGCCCAGACCTTCCTGGCCTCCGGGGGTACTGCCCCAGCAAGGAGCAGGCTGCGGGGACTGGGTCCAGACATGCCCGGGCGCCTCCCCAGGCTCATCCCCGCTGGTGCCTTTCCCCTGGGCCTAGGCCTCGCTTGAGGCCTCCTTGGAGAGGAGGTTGCTGGCAGGGGCTGTCTCCACACTGCAAGGGGCTGGAGCTCAGAGGGCCTCGTCAGAGGGAAGGGACCAGCAAGGGGCTGGATGCCCAAGACCTCTTTGGCCCAGCAGCCTCAGGGCAGCAGGGAGAGCAAGAGGCCCAGTGTGCCCCTAGGTCGGCTCTGCCCCTTCCCACACAGGCGGCCAGCCCAGCAGCTGCCTGACAGACTCTGGCTCCCCCGAGCTCTCTGCCGGTGCAGGGTGCAGGAACAGACGTGTGCATGTGGTTCTGCCTTGGCCTGGGAGTGTGGACCCCCTGCCTGGCCCCCAGGCTCAGGGGCAAGGGCCGGGAGAGAGCACCACCCCGAAGCGCTTTTCTCCCGGGCTTGGGAGCGTTGTGCGCGGCTGGCGGGAACAGCCGGCGAGAGTGCTTGCAAAGCGGCCTTTGGAGGCAGCCGGGGAGGTCTTCCAGCGGGAGAGGGCCGGTTGTGCTCAGAGGCCCCACAGGCCAGGGGCAGGGGCCCTGCTGGGTCCTGCCCCTGGCCCGCCTTGCCCAGACCTTCCTGGCCTCCGGGGGTACTGCCCCAGCAAGGGGCAGGCTGCGGGGACTGGGTCCAGACATGCCCGGGCGCCTCCCCAGGTTCATCCCCGCTGGTGCCTTTCCCCTGGGCCTAGGCCTCACTTGAGGCCTCCTTGGAGAGGAGGTTGCTGGCAGGGGCTGTCTCCACACTGCAAGGGGCTGGAGCTCAGAGGGCCTCGTCAGAGGGAAGGGACCAGCAAGGGGCTGGATGCCCAAGACCTCTTTGGCCCAGCAGCCTCAGGGCAGCAGGGAGAGCAAGAGGCCCAGTGTGCCCCTAGGTCGGCTCTGCCCCTTCCCACACAGGCGGCCAGCCCAGCAGCTGCCTGACAGACTCTGGCTCCCCCGAGCTCTCTGCCGGTGCAGGGGGCAGGAACAGACGTGTGCATGTGGTTCTGCCTTGGCCTGGGAGTGTGGACCCCCTGCCTGGCCCCCAGGCTCAGGGGCAAGGGCCGGGAGAGAGCACCACCCCGAAGCGCTTTTCTCCCGGGCTTGGGAGCGTTGTGCGCAGCTGGCGGGAACAGCCGGCGAGAGTGCTTGCAAAGCGGCCTTTGGAGGCAGCCGGGGAGGTCTTCCAGCGGCAGAGGGCCGGTTGTGCTCAGAGGCCCCACAGGCCAGGGGCAGGACCCAGCAGGGCCCCTGCCCCTGGCCAGCCTTGCCCAGACCTTCCTGGCCTCCGGGGGTACTGCCCCAGCAAGGGGCAGGCTGCGGGGACTGGGTCCAGACATGCCCGGGCGCCTCCCCAGGCTCATCCCCGCTGGTGCCTTTCCCCTGGGCCTAGGCCTCGCTTGAGGCCTCCTTGGAGACGAGGTTGCTGGCAGGGGCTGTCTCCACACTGCAAGGGGCTGGAGCTCAGAGGGCCTCGTCAGAGGGAAGGGACCAGCAAGGGGCTGGATGCCCAAGACCTCTTTGGCCCAGCAGCCTCAGGGCAGCAGGGAGAGCAAGAGGCCCAGTGTGCCCCTAGGTCGGCTCTGCCCCTTCCCACACAGGCGGCCAGCCCAGCAGCTGCCTGACAGACTCTGGCTCCCCCGAGCTCTCTGCCGGTGCAGGGGGCAGGAACAGACGTGTGCATGTGGTTCTGCCTTGGCCTGGGAGTGTGGACCCCCTGCCTGGCCCCCAGGCTCAGGGGCAAGGGCCGGGAGAGAGCACCACCCCGAAGCGCTTTTCTCCCGGGCTTGGGAGCGTTGTGCGCGGCTGGCGGGAACAGCCGGCGAGAGTGCTTGCAAAGCGGCCTTTGGAGGCAGCCGGGGAGGTCTTCCAGCGGCAGAGGGCCGGTTGTGCTCAGAGGCCCCACAGGCCAGGGGCAGGACCCAGCAGGGCCCCTGCCCCTGGCCAGCCTTGCCCAGACCTTCCTGGCCTCCGGGGGTACTGCCCCAGCAAGGGGCAGGCTGCGGGGACTGGGTCCAGACATGCCCGGGCGCCTCCCCAGGCTCATCCCCGCTGGTGCCTTTCCCCTGGGCCTAGGCCTCGCTTGAGGCCTCCTTGGAGAGGAGGTTGCTGGCAGGGGCTGTCTCCACACTGCAAGGGGCTGGAGCTCAGAGGGCCTCGTCAGAGGGAAGGGACCAGCAAGGGGCTGGATGCCCAAGACCTCTTTGGCCCAGCAGCCTCAGGGCAGCAGGGAGAGCAAGAGGCCCAGTGTGCCCCTAGGTCGGCTCTGCCCCTTCCCACACAGGCGGCCAGCCCAGCAGCTGCCTGACAGACTCTGGCTCCCCCGAGCTCTCTGCCGGTGCAGGGGGCAGGAACAGACGTGTGCATGTGGTTCTGCCTTGGCCTGGGAGTGTGGAGCCCCTGCCTGGCCCCCAGGCTCAGGGGCAAGGGCCGGGAGAGAGCACCACCCCGAAGCGCTTTTCTCCCGGGCTTGGGAGCGTTGTGCGCGGCTGGCGGGAACAGCCGGCGAGAGTGCTTGCAAAGCGGCCTTTGGAGGCAGCCGGGGAGGTCTTCCAGCGGGAGAGGGCCGGTTGTGCTCAGAGGCCCCACAGGCCAGGGGCAGGACCCAGCAGGGCCCCTGCCCCTGGCCCGCCTTGCCCAGACCTTCCTGGCCTCCGGGGGTACTGCCCCAGCAAGGGGCACGCTGCGGGGACTGGGTCCAGACATGCCCGGGCGCCTCCCCAGGCTCATCCCCGCTGGTGCCTTTCCCCTGGGCCTAGGCCTCGCTTGAGGCCTCCTTGGAGAGGAGGTTGCTGGCAGGGGCTGTCTCCACACTGCAAGGGGCTGGAGCTCAGAGGGCCTCGTCAGAGGGAAGGGACCAGCAAGGGGCTGGATGCCCAAGACCTCTTTGGCCCAGCAGCCTCAGGGCAGCAGGGAGAGCAAGAGGCCCAGTGTGCCCCTAGGTCGGCTCTGCCCCTTCCCACACAGGCGGCCAGCCCAGCAGCTGCCTGACAGACTCTGGCTCCCCCGAGCTCTCTGCCGGTGCAGGGGGCAGGAACAGACGTGTGCATGTGGTTCTGCCTTGGCCTGGGAGTGTGGACCCCCTGCCTGGCCCCCAGGCTCAGGGGCAAGGGCCGGGAGAGAGCACCACCCCGAAGCGCTTTTCTCCCGGGCTTGGGAGCGTTGTGCGCGGCTGGCGGGAACAGCCGGCGAGAGTGCTTGCAAAGCGGCCTTTGGAGGCAGCCGGGGAGGTCTTCCAGCGGGAGAGGGCCGGTTGTGCTCAGAGGCCCCACAGGCCAGGGGCAGGACCCAGCAGGGCCCCTGCCCCTGGCCCGCCTTGCCCAGACCTTCCTGGCCTCCGGGGGTACTGCCCCAGCAAGGGGCAGGCTGCGGGGACTGGGTCCAGACATGCCCGGGCGCCTCCCCAGGCTCATCCCCGCTGGTGCCTTTCCCCTGGGCCTAGGCCTCGCTTGAGGCCTCCTTGGAGAGGAGGTTGCTGGCAGGGGCTGTCTCCACACTGCAAGGGGCTGGAGCTCAGAGGGCCTCGTCAGAGGGAAGGGACCAGCAAGGGGCTGGATGCCCAAGACCTCTTTGGCCCAGCAGCCTCAGGGCAGCAGGGAGAGCAAGAGGCCCAGTGTGCCCCTAGGTCGGCTCTGCCCCTTCCCACACAGGCGGCCAGCCCAGCAGCTGCCTGACAGACTCTGGCTCCCCCGAGCTCTCTGCCGGTGCAGGGGGCAGGAACAGACGTGTGCATGTGGTTCTGCCTTGGCCTGGGAGTGTGGACCCCCTGCCTGGCCCCCAGGCTCAGGGGCAAGGGCCGGGAGAGAGCACCACCCCGAAGCGCTTTTCTCCCGGGCTTGGGAGTGTTGTGCGCGGCTGGCGGGAACAGCCGGCGAGAGTGCTTGCAAAGCGGCCTTTGGAGGCAGCCGGGGAGGTCTTCCAGCGGCAGAGGGCTGGTTTTGCTCAGAGGCCCCACAGGCCAGGGGCAGGACCCAGCAGGGCCCCTGCCCCTGGTCAGCCTTGCCCAGACCTTCCTGGCCTCCGGGGGTACTGCCCCAGCAAGGGGCAGGCTGCGGGGACTGGGTCCAGACATGCCCGGGCGCCTCCCCAGGCTCATCCCCGCTGGTGCCTTTCCCCTGGGCCTAGGCCTCGCTTGAGGCCTCCTTGGAGACGAGGTTGCTGGCAGGGGCTGTCTCCACACTGCAAGGTGCTGGAGCTCAGAGGGCCTCGTCAGAGGGAAGGGACCAGCAAGGGACTGGATGCCCAAGACCTCTTTGGCCCAGCAGCCTCAGGGCAGCAGGGAGAGCAAGAGGCCCAGTGTGCCCCTAGGTCGGCTCTGCCCCTTCCCACACAGGCGGCCAGCCCAGCAGCTGCCTGACAGACTCTGGCTCCCCCGAGCTCTCTGCCGGTGCAGGGGGCAGGAACAGACGTGTGCATGTGGTTCTGCCTTGGCCTGGGAGTGTGGACCCCCTGCCTGGCCCCCAGGCTCAGGGGCAAGGGCCGGGAGAGAGCACCACCCCGAAGCGCTTTTCTCCCGGGCTTGGGAGCGTTGTGCGCGGCTGGCGGGAACAGCCGGCGAGAGTGCTTGCAAAGCGGCCTTTGGAGGCAGCCGGGGAGGTCTTCCAGCGGC
This sequence comes from Cervus elaphus, assembly GCF_910594005.1. Taxonomy (NCBI): domain Eukaryota; kingdom Metazoa; phylum Chordata; class Mammalia; order Artiodactyla; family Cervidae; genus Cervus; species Cervus elaphus. The sequence continues at coordinate 52,245 of NW_025316749.1, forward strand.
AGAGGGCCGGTTGTGCTCAGAGGCCCCACAGGCCAGGGGCAGGACCCAGCAGGGCCCCTGCCCCTGGCCAGCCTTGCCCAGACCTTCCTGGCCTCCGGGGGTACTGCCCCAGCAAGGGGCAGGCTGCGGGGACTGGGTCCAGACATGCCCGGGCGCCTCCCCAGGCTCATCCCCGCTGGTGCCTTTCCCCTGGGCCTAGGCCTCGCTTGAGGCCTCCTTGGAGAGGAGGTTGCTGGCAGGGGCTGTCTCCACACTGCAAGGGGCTGGAGCTCAGAGTGCCTCGTCAGAGGGAAGGGACCAGCAAGGGGCTGGATGCCCAAGACCTCTTTGGCCCAGCAGCCTCAGGGCAGCAGGGAGAGCAAGAGGCCCAGTGTGCCCCTAGGTCGGCTCTGCCCCTTCCCACACAGGCGGCCAGCCCAGCAGCTGCCTGACAGACTCTGGCTCCCCCGAGCTCTCTGCCGGTGCAGGGGGCAGGAACAGACGTGTGCATGTGGTTCTGCCTTGGCCTGGGAGTGTGGACCCCCTGCCTGGCCCCCAGGCTCAGGGGCAAGGGCCGGGAGAGAGCACCACCCTGAAGCGCTTTTCTCCCGGGCTTGGGAGCGTTGTGCGCGGCTGGCGGGAACAGCCGGCGAGAGTGCTTGCAAAGCGGCCTTTGGAGGCAGCCGGGGAGGTCTTCCAGCGGGAGAGGGCCGGTTGTGCTCAGAGGCCCCACAGGCCAGGGGCAGGACCCAGCAGGGCCCCTGCCCCTGGCCCGCCTTGCCCAGACCTTCCTGGCCTCCGGGGGTACTGCCCCAGCAAGGGGCAGGCTGCGGGGACTGGGTCCAGACATGCCCGGGCGCCTCCCCAGGCTCATCCCCGCTGGTGCCTTTCCCCTGGGCCTAGGCCTCGCTTGAGGCCTCCTTGGAGAGGAGGTTGCTGGCAGGGGCTGTCTCCACACTGCAAGGGGCTGGAGCTCAGAGGGCCTCGTCAGAGGGAAGGGACCAGCAAGGGGCTGGATGCCCAAGACCTCTTTGGCCCAGCAGCCTCAGGGCAGCAGGGAGAGCAAGAGGCCCAGTGTGCCCCTAGGTCGGCTCTGCCCCTTCCCACACAGGCGGCCAGCCCAGCAGCTGCCTGACAGACTCTGGCTCCCCCGAGCTCTCTGCCGGTGCAGGGGGCAGGAACAGACGTGTGCATGTGGTTCTGCCTTGGCCTGGGAGTGTGGACCCCCTGCCTGGCCCCCAGGCTCAGGGGCAAGGGCCGGGAGAGAGCACCACCCCGAAGCGCTTTTCTCCCGGGCTTGGGAGCGTTGTGCGCGGCTGGCGGGAACAGCCGGCGAGAGTGCTTGCAAAGCGGCCTTCGGAGGCAGCCGGGGAGGTCTTCCAGCGGGAGAGGGCCGGTTGTGCTCAGAGGCCCCACAGGCCAGGGGCAGGACCCAGCAGGGCCCCTGCCCCTGGCCAGCCTTGCCCAGACCTTCCTGGCCTCCGGGGGTACTGCCCCAGCAAGGGGCAGGCTGCGGGGACTGGGTCCAGACATGCCCGGGCGCCTCCCCAGGCTCATCCCCGCTGGTGCCTTTCCCCTGGGCCTAGGCCTCGCTTGAGGCCTCCTTGGAGAGGAGGTTGCTGGCAGGGGCTGTCTCCACACTGCAAGGGGCTGGAGCTCAGAGGGCCTCGTCAGAGGGAAGGGACCAGCAAGGGGCTGGATGCCCAAGACCTCTTTGGCCCAGCAGCCTCAGGGCAGCAGGGAGAGCAAGAGGCCCAGTGTGCCCCTAGGTCGGCTCTGCCCCTTCCCACACAGGCGGCCAGCCCAGCAGCTGCCTGACAGACTCTGGCTCCCCCGAGCTCTCTGCCGGTGCAGGGGGCAGGAACAGACGTGTGCATGTGGTTCTGCCTTGGCCTGGGAGTGTGGACCCCCTGCCTGGCCCCCAGGCTCAGGGGCAAGGGCCGGGAGAGAGCACCACCCCGAAGCGCTTTTCTCCCGGGCTTGGGAGCGTTGTGCGCGGCTGGCGGGAACAGCCGGCGAGAGTGCTTGCAAAGCGGCCTTTGGAGGCAGCCGGGGAGGTCTTCCAGCGGCAGAGGGCCGGTTGTGCTCAGAGGCCCCACAGGCCAGGGGCAGGACCCAGCAGGGCCCCTGCCCCTGGCCCGCCTTGCCCAGACCTTCCTGGCCTCCGGGGGTACTGCCCCAGCAAGGGGCAGGCTGCGGGGACTGGGTCCAGACATGCCCGGGCGCCTCCCCAGGCTCATCCCCGCTGGTGCCTTTCCCCTGGGCCTAGGCCTCGCTTGAGGCCTCCTTGGAGAGGAGGTTGCTGGCAGGGGCTGTCTCCACACTGCAAGGGGCTGGAGCTCAGAGGGCCTCGTCAGAGGGAAGGGACCAGCAAGGGGCTGGATGCCCAAGACCTCTTTGGCCCAGCAGCCTCAGGGCAGCAGGGAGAGCAAGAGGCCCAGTGTGCCCCTAGGTCGGCTCTGCCCCTTCCCACACAGGCGGCCAGCCCAGCAGCTGCCTGACAGACTCTGGCTCCCCCGAGCTCTCTGCCGGTGCAGGGGGCAGGAACAGACGTGTGCATGTGGTTCTGCCTTGGCCTGGGAGTGTGGACCCCCTGCCTGGCCCCCAGGCTCAGGGGCAAGGGCCGGGAGAGAGCACCACCCCGAAGCGCTTTTCTCCCGGGCTTGGGAGCGTTGTGCGCGGCTGGCGGGAACAGCCGGCGAGAGTGCTTGCAAAGCGGCCTTTGGAGGCAGCCGGGGAGGTCTTCCAGCGGGAGAGGGCCGGTTGTGCTCAGAGGCCCCACAGGCCAGGGGCAGGACCCAGCAGGGCCCCTGCCCCTGGCCCGCCTTGCCCAGACCTTCCTGGCCTCCGGGGGTACTGCCCCAGCAAGGGGCAGGCTGCGGGGACTGGGTCCAGACATGCCCGGGCGCCTCCCCAGGCTCATCCCCGCTGGTGCCTTTCCCCTGGGCCTAGGCCTCGCTTGAGGCCTCCTTGGAGACGAGGTTGCTGGCAGGGGCTGTCTCCACACTGCAAGGGGCTGGAGCTCAGAGGGCCTCGTCAGAGGGAAGGGACCAGCAAGGGGCTGGATGCCCAAGACCTCTTTGGCCCAGCAGCCTCAGGGCAGCAGGGAGAGCAAGAGGCCCAGTGTGCCCCTAGGTCGGCTCTGCCCCTTCCCACACAGGCGGCCAGCCCAGCAGCTGCCTGACAGACTCTGGCTCCCCCGAGCTCTCTGCCGGTGCAGGGGGCAGGAACAGACGTGTGCATGTGGTTCTGCCTTGGCCTGGGAGTGTGGACCCCCTGCCTGGCCCCCAGGCTCAGGGGCAAGGGCCGGGAGAGAGCACCACCCCGAAGCGCTTTTCTCCCGGGCTTGGGAGCGTTGTGCGCGGCTGGCGGGAACAGCCGGCGAGAGTGCTTGCAAAGCGGCCTTTGGAGGCAGCCGGGGAGGTCTTCCAGCGGGAGAGGGCCGGTTGTGCTCAGAGGCCCCACAGGCCAGGGGCAGGAGCCAGCAGGGCCCCTGCCCCTGGCCCGCCTTGCCCAGACCTTCCTGGCCTCCGGGGGTACTGCCCCAGCAAGGGGCAGGCTGCGGGGACTGGGTCCAGACATGCCCGGGCGCCTCCCCAGGCTCATCCCCGCTGGTGCCTTTCCCCTGGGCCTAGGCCTCGCTTGAGGCCTCCTTGGAGACGAGGTTGCTGGCAGGGGCTGTCTCCACACTGCAAGGGGCTGGAGCTCAGAGGGCCTCGTCAGAGGGAAGGGACCAGCAAGGGGCTGGATGCCCAAGACCTCTTTGGCCCAGCAGCCTCAGGGCAGCAGGGAGAGCAAGAGGCCCAGTGTGCCCCTAGGTCGGCTCTGCCCCTTCCCACACAGGCGGCCAGCCCAGCAGCTGCCTGACAGACTCTGGCTCCCCCGAGCTCTCTGCCGGTGCAGGGGGCAGGAACAGACGTGTGCATGTGGTTCTGCCTTGGCCTGGGAGTGTGGACCCCCTGCCTGGCCCCCAGGCTCAGGGGCAAGGGCCGGGAGAGAGCACCACCCCGAAGCGCTTTTCTCCCGGGCTTGGGAGCGTTGTGCGCGGCTGGCGGGAACAGCCGGCGAGAGTGCTTGCAAAGCGGCCTTCGGAGGCAGCCGGGGAGGTCTTCCAGCGGGAGAGGGCCGGTTGTGCTCAGAGGCCCCACAGGCCAGGGGCAGGACCCAGCAGGGCCCCTGCCCCTGGCCAGCCTTGCCCAGACCTTCCTGGCCTCCGGGGGTACTGCCCCAGCAAGGGGCAGGCTGCGGGGACTGGGTCCAGACATGCCCGGGCGCCTCCCCAGGCTCATCCCCGCTGGTGCCTTTCCCCTGGGCCTAGGCCTCGCTTGAGGCCTCCTTGGAGAGGAGGTTGCTGGCAGGGGCTGTCTCCACACTGCAAGGGGCTGGAGCTCAGAGGGCCTCGTCAGAGGGAAGGGACCAGCAAGGGGCTGGATGCCCAAGACCTCTTTGGCCCAGCAGCCTCAGGGCAGCAGGGAGAGCAAGAGGCCCAGTGTGCCCCTAGGTCGGCTCTGCCCCTTCCCACACAGGCGGCCAGCCCAGCAGCTGCCTGACAGACTCTGGCTCCCCCGAGCTCTCTGCCGGTGCAGGGGGCAGGAACAGACGTGTGCATGTGGTTCTGCCTTGGCCTGGGAGTGTGGACCCCCTGCCTGGCCCCCAGGCTCAGGGGCAAGGGCCGGGAGAGAGCACCACCCCGAAGCGCTTTTCTCCCGGGCTTGGGAGCGTTGTGCGCGGCTGGCGGGAACAGCCGGCGAGAGTGCTTGCAAAGCGGCCTTTGGAGGCAGCCGGGGAGGTCTTCCAGCGGCAGAGGGCCGGTTGTGCTCAGAGGCCCCACAGGCCAGGGGCAGGACCCAGCAGGGCCCCTGCCCCTGGCCCGCCTTGCCCAGACCTTCCTGGCCTCCGGGGGTACTGCCCCAGCAAGGGGCAGGCTGCGGGGACTGGGTCCAGACATGCCCGGGCGCCTCCCCAGGCTCATCCCCGCTGGTGCCTTTCCCCTGGGCCTAGGCCTCGCTTGAGGCCTCCTTGGAGAGGAGGTTGCTGGCAGGGGCTGTCTCCACACTGCAAGGGGCTGGAGCTCAGAGGGCCTCGTCAGAGGGAAGGGACCAGCAAGGGGCTGGATGCCCAAGACCTCTTTGGCCCAGCAGCCTCAGGGCAGCAGGGAGAGCAAGAGGCCCAGTGTGCCCCTAGGTCGGCTCTGCCCCTTCCCACACAGGCGGCCAGCCCAGCAGCTGCCTGACAGACTCTGGCTCCCCCGAGCTCTCTGCCGGTGCAGGGGGCAGGAACAGACGTGTGCATGTGGTTCTGCCTTGGCCTGGGAGTGTGGACCCCCTGCCTGGCCCCCAGGCTCAGGGGCAAGGGCCGGGAGAGAGCACCACCCCGAAGCGCTTTTCTCCCGGGCTTGGGAGCGTTGTGCGCGGCTGGCGGGAACAGCCGGCGAGAGTGCTTGCAAAGCGGCCTTCGGAGGCAGCCGGGGAGGTCTTCCAGCGGGAGAGGGCCGGTTGTGCTCAGAGGCCCCACAGGCCAGGGGCAGGACCCAGCAGGGCCCCTGCCCCTGGCCCGCCTTGCCCAGACCTTCCTGGCCTCCGGGGGTACTGCCCCAGCAAGGGGCAGGCTGCGGGGACTGGGTCCAGACATGCCCGGGCGCCTCCCCAGGCTCATCCCCGCTGGTGCCTTTCCCCTGGGCCTAGGCCTCGCTTGAGGCCTCCTTGGAGACGAGGTTGCTGGCAGGGGCTGTCTCCACACTGCAAGGGGCTGGAGCTCAGAGGGCCTCGTCAGAGGGAAGGGACCAGCAAGGGGCTGGATGCCCAAGACCTCTTTGGCCCAGCAGCCTCAGGGCAGCAGGGAGAGCAAGAGGCCCAGTGTGCCCCTAGGTCGGCTCTGCCCCTTCCCACACAGGCGGCCAGCCCAGCAGCTGCCTGACAGACTCTGGCTCCCCCGAGCTCTCTGCCGGTGCAGGGGGCAGGAACAGACGTGTGCATGTGGTTCTGCCTTGGCCTGGGAGTGTGGACCCCCTGCCTGGCCCCCAGGCTCAGGGGCAAGGGCCGGGAGAGAGCACCACCCCGAAGCGCTTTTCTCCCGGGCTTGGGAGCGTTGTGCGCGGCTGGCGGGAACAGCCGGCGAGAGTGCTTGCAAAGCGGCCTTTGGAGGCAGCCGGGGAGGTCTTCCAGCGGGAGAGGGCCGGTTGTGCTCAGAGGCCCCACAGGCCAGGGGCAGGACCCAGCAGGGCCCCTGCCCCTGGCCCGCCTTGCCCAGACCTTCCTGGCCTCCGGGGGTACTGCCCCAGCAAGGGGCAGGCTGCGGGGACTGGGTCCAGACATGCCCGGGCGCCTCCCCAGGCTCATCCCCGCTGGTGCCTTTCCCCTGGGCCTAGGCCTCGCTTGAGGCCTCCTTGGAGAGGAGGTTGCTGGCAGGGGCTGTCTCCACACTGCAAGGGGCTGGAGCTCAGAGGGCCTCGTCAGAGGGAAGGGACCAGCAAGGGGCTGGATGCCCAAGACCTCTTTGGCCCAGCAGCCTCAGGGCAGCAGGGAGAGCAAGAGGCCCAGTGTGCCCCTAGGTCGGCTCTGCCCCTTCCCACACAGGCGGCCAGCCCAGCAGCTGCCTGACAGACTCTGGCTCCCCCGAGCTCTCTGCCGGTGCAGGGGGCAGGAACAGACGTGTGCATGTGGTTCTGCCTTGGCCTGGGAGTGTGGACCCCCTGCCTGGCCCCCAGGCTCAGGGGCAAGGGCCGGGAGAGAGCACCACCCCGAAGCGCTTTTCTCCCGGGCTTGGGAGCGTTGTGCGCGGCTGGCGGGAACAGCCGGCGAGAGTGCTTGCAAAGCGGCCTTTGGAGGCAGCCGGGGAGGTCTTCCAGCGGGAGAGGGCCGGTTGTGCTCAGAGGCCCCACAGGCCAGGGGCAGGAGCCAGCAGGGCCCCTGCCCCTGGCCCGCCTTGCCCAGACCTTCCTGGCCTCCGGGGGTACTGCCCCAGCAAGGGGCAGGCTGCGGGGACTGGGTCCAGACATGCCCGGGCGCCTCCCCAGGCTCATCCCCGCTGGTGCCTTTCCCCTGGGCCTAGGCCTCGCTTGAGGCCTCCTTGGAGAGGAGGTTGCTGGCAGGGGCTGTCTCCACACTGCAAGGGGCTGGAGCTCAGAGGGCCTCGTCAGAGGGAAGGGACCAGCAAGGGGCTGGATGCCCAAGACCTCTTTGGCCCAGCAGCCTCAGGGCAGCAGGGAGAGCAAGAGGCCCAGTGTGCCCCTAGGTCGGCTCTGCCCCTTCCCACACAGGCGGCCAGCCCAGCAGCTGCCTGACAGACTCTGGCTCCCCCGAGCTCTCTGCCGGTGCAGGGGGCAGGAACAGACGTGTGCATGTGGTTCTGCCTTGGCCTGGGAGTGTGGAGCCCCTGCCTGGCCCCCAGGCTCAGGGGCAAGGGCCGGGAGAGAGCACCACCCCGAAGCGCTTTTCTCCCGGGCTTGGGAGCGTTGTGCGCGGCTGGCGGGAACAGCCGGCGAGAGTGCTTGCAAAGCGGCCTTTGGAGGCAGCCGGGGAGGTCTTCCAGCGGCAGAGGGCCGGTTGTGCTCAGAGGCCCCACAGGCCAGGGGCAGGACCCAGCAGGGCCCCTGCCCCTGGCCAGCCTTGCCCAGACCTTCCTGGCCTCCGGGGGTACTGCCCCAGCAAGGAGCAGGCTGCGGGGACTGGGTCCAGACATGCCCGGGCGCCTCCCCAGGCTCATCCCCGCTGGTGCCTTTCCCCTGGGCCTAGGCCTCGCTTGAGGCCTCCTTGGAGACGAGGTTGCTGGCAGGGGCTGTCTCCACACTGCAAGGGGCTGGAGCTCAGAGGGCCTCGTCAGAGGGAAGGGGCCAGCAAGGGGCTGGATGCCCAAGACCTCTTTGGCCCAGCAGCCTCAGGGCAGCAGGGAGAGCAAGAGGCCCAGTGTGCCCCTAGGTCGGCTCTGCCCCTTCCCACACAGGCGGCCAGCCCAGCAGCTGCCTGACAGACTCTGGCTCCCCCGAGCTCTCTGCCGGTGCAGGGGGCAGGAACAGACGTGTGCATGTGGTTCTGCCTTGGCCTGGGAGTGTGGACCCCCTGCCTGGCCCCCAGGCTCAGGGGCAAGGGCCGGGAGAGAGCACCACCCCGAAGCGCTTTTCTCCCGGGCTTGGGAGCGTTGTGCGCGGCTGGCGGGAACAGCCGGCGAGAGTGCTTGCAAAGCGGCCTTCGGAGGCAGCCGGGGAGGTCTTCCAGCGGGAGAGGGCCGGTTGTGCTCAGAGGCCCCACAGGCCAGGGGCAGGACCCAGCAGGGCCCCTGCCCCTGGCCCGCCTTGCCCAGACCTTCCTGGCCTCCGGGGGTACTGCCCCAGCAAGGGGCAGGCTGCGGGGACTGGGTCCAGACATGCCCGGGCGCCTCCCCAGGCTCATCCCCGCTGGTGCCTTTCCCCTGGGCCTAGGCCTCACTTGAGGCCTCCTTGGAGAGGAGGTTGCTGGCAGGGGCTGTCTCCACACTGCAAGGGGCTGGAGCTCAGAGGGCCTCGTCAGAGGGAAGGGACCAGCAAGGGGCTGGATGCCCAAGACCTCTTTGGCCCAGCAGCCTCAGGGCAGCAGGGAGAGCAAGAGGCCCAGTGTGCCCCTAGGTCGGCTCTGCCCCTTCCCACACAGGCGGCCAGCCCAGCAGCTGCCTGACAGACTCTGGCTCCCCCGAGCTCTCTGCCGGTGCAGGGGGCAGGAACAGACGTGTGCATGTGGTTCTGCCTTGGCCTGGGAGTGTGGACCCCCTGCCTGGCCCCCAGGCTCAGGGGCAAGGGCCGGGAGAGAGCACCACCCCGAAGCGCTTTTCTCCCGGGCTTGGGAGCGTTGTGCGCGGCTGGCGGGAACAGCCGGCGAGAGTGCTTGCAAAGCGGCCTTTGGAGGCAGCCGGGGAGGTCTTCCAGCGGGAGAGGGCCGGTTGTGCTCAGAGGCCCCACAGGCCAGGGGCAGGACCCAGCAGGGCCCCTGCCCCTGGCCCGCCTTGCCCAGACCTTCCTGGCCTCCGGGGGTACTGCCCCAGCAAGGGGCAGGCTGCGGGGACTGGGTCCAGACATGCCCGGGCGCCTCCCCAGGCTCATCCCCGCTGGTGCCTTTCCCCTGGGCCTAGGCCTCGCTTGAGGCCTCCTTGGAGAGGAGGTTGCTGGCAGGGGCTGTCTCCACACTGCAAGGGGCTGGAGCTCAGAGGGCCTCGTCAGAGGGAAGGGACCAGCAAGGGGCTGGATGCCCAAGACCTCTTTGGCCCAGCAGCCTCAGGGCAGCAGGGAGAGCAAGAGGCCCAGTGTGCCCCTAGGTCGGCTCTGCCCCTTCCCACACAGGCGGCCAGCCCAGCAGCTGCCTGACAGACTCTGGCTCCCCCGAGCTCTCTGCCGGTGCAGGGGGCAGGAACAGACGTGTGCATGTGGTTCTGCCTTGGCCTGGGAGTGTGGACCCCCTGCCTGGCCCCCAGGCTCAGGGGCAAGGGCCGGGAGAGAGCACCACCCCGAAGCGCTTTTCTCCCGGGCTTGGGAGCGTTGTGCGCGGCTGGCGGGAACAGCCGGCGAGAGTGCTTGCAAAGCGGCCTTTGGAGGCAGCCGGGGAGGTCTTCCAGCGGCAGAGGGCCGGTTGTGCTCAGAGGCCCCACAGGCCAGGGGCAGGACCCAGCAGGGCCCCTGCCCCTGGCCAGCCTTGCCCAGACCTTCCTGGCCTCCGGGGGTACTGCCCCAGCAAGGGGCAGGCTGCGGGGACTGGGTCCAGACATGCCCGGGCGCCTCCCCAGGCTCATCCCCGCTGGTGCCTTTCCCCTGGGCCTAGGCCTCGCTTGAGGCCTCCTTGGAGACGAGGTTGCTGGCAGGGGCTGTCTCCACACTGCAAGGGGCTGGAGCTCAGAGGGCCTCGTCAGAGGGAAGGGACCAGCAAGGGGCTGGATGCCCAAGACCTCTTTGGCCCAGCAGCCTCAGGGCAGCAGGGAGAGCAAGAGGCCCAGTGTGCCCCTAGGTCGGCTCTGCCCCTTCCCACACAGGCGGCCAGCCCAGCAGCTGCCTGACAGACTCTGGCTCCCCCGAGCTCTCTGCCGGTGCAGGGGGCAGGAACAGACGTGTGCATGTGGTTCTGCCTTGGCCTGGGAGTGTGGAGCCCCTGCCTGGCCCCCAGGCTCAGGGGCAAGGGCCGGGAGAGAGCACCACCCCGAAGCGCTTTTCTCCCGGGCTTGGGAGCGTTGTGCGCGGCTGGCGGGAACAGCCGGCGAGAGTGCTTGCAAAGCGGCCTTTGGAGGCAGCCGGGGAGGTCTTCCAGCGGGAGAGGGCCGGTTGTGCTCAGAGGCCCCACAGGCCAGGGGCAGGACCCAGCAGGGCCCCTGCCCCTGGCCCGCCTTGCCCAGACCTTCCTGGCCTCCGGGGGTACTGCCCCAGCAAGGGGCACGCTGCGGGGACTGGGTCCAGACATGCCCGGGCGCCTCCCCAGGCTCATCCCCGCTGGTGCCTTTCCCCTGGGCCTAGGCCTCGCTTGAGGCCTCCTTGGAGACGAGGTTGCTGGCAGGGGCTGTCTCCACACTGCAAGGGGCTGGAGCTCAGAGGGCCTCGTCAGAGGGAAGGGACCAGCAAGGGGCTGGATGCCCAAGACCTCTTTGGCCCAGCAGCCTCAGGGCAGCAGGGAGAGCAAGAGGCCCAGTGTGCCCCTAGGTCGGCTCTGCCCCTTCCCACACAGGCGGCCAGCCCAGCAGCTGCCTGACAGACTCTGGCTCCCCCGAGCTCTCTGCCGGTGCAGGGGGCAGGAACAGACGTGTGCATGTGGTTCTGCCTTGGCCTGGGAGTGTGGACCCCCTGCCTGGCCCCCAGGCTCAGGGGCAAGGGCCGGGAGAGAGCACCACCCCGAAGCGCTTTTCTCCCGGGCTTGGGAGCGTTGTGCGCGGCTGGCGGGAACAGCCGGCGAGAGTGCTTGCAAAGCGGCCTTTGGAGGCAGCCGGGGAGGTCTTCCAGCGGGAGAGGGCCGGTTGTGCTCAGAGGCCCCACAGGCCAGGGGCAGGACCCAGCAGGGCCCCTGCCCCTGGCCCGCCTTGCCCAGACCTTCCTGGCCTCCGGGGGTACTGCCCCAGCAAGGGGCAGGCTGCGGGGACTGGGTCCAGACATGCCCGGGCGCCTCCCCAGGCTCATCCCCGCTGGTGCCTTTCCCCTGGGCCTAGGCCTCGCTTGAGGCCTCCTTGGAGAGGAGGTTGCTGGCAGGGGCTGTCTCCACACTGCAAGGGGCTGGAGCTCAGAGGGCCTCGTCAGAGGGAAGGGACCAGCAAGGGGCTGGATGCCCAAGACCTCTTTGGCCCAGCAGCCTCAGGGCAGCAGGGAGAGCAAGAGGCCCAGTGTGCCCCTAGGTCGGCTCTGCCCCTTCCCACACAGGCGGCCAGCCCAGCAGCTGCCTGACAGACTCTGGCTCCCCCGAGCTCTCTGCCGGTGCAGGGGGCAGGAACAGACGTGTGCATGTGGTTCTGCCTTGGCCTGGGAGTGTGGACCCCCTGCCTGGCCCCCAGGCTCAGGGGCAAGGGCCGGGAGAGAGCACCACCCCGAAGCGCTTTTCTCCCGGGCTTGGGAGTGTTGTGCGCGGCTGGCGGGAACAGCCGGCGAGAGTGCTTGCAAAGCGGCCTTTGGAGGCAGCCGGGGAGGTCTTCCAGCGGCAGAGGGCTGGTTGTGCTCAGAGGCCCCACAGGCCAGGGGCAGGACCCAGCAGGGCCCCTGCCCCTGGTCAGCCTTGCCCAGACCTTCCTGGCCTCCGGGGGTACTGCCCCAGCAAGGGGCAGGCTGCGGGGACTGGGTCCAGACATGCCCGGGCGCCTCCCCAGGCTCATCCCCGCTGGTGCCTTTCCCCTGGGCCTAGGCCTCGCTTGAGGCCTCCTTGGAGACGAGGTTGCTGGCAGGGGCTGTCTCCACACTGCAAGGTGCTGGAGCTCAGAGGGCCTCGTCAGAGGGAAGGGACCAGCAAGGGACTGGATGCCCAAGACCTCTTTGGCCCAGCAGCCTCAGGGCAGCAGGGAGAGCAAGAGGCCCAGTGTGCCCCTAGGTCGGCTCTGCCCCTTCCCACACAGGCGGCCAGCCCAGCAGCTGCCTGACAGACTCTGGCTCCCCCGAGCTCTCTGCCGGTGCAGGGGGCAGGAACAGACGTGTGCATGTGGTTCTGCCTTGGCCTGGGAGTGTGGACCCCCTGCCTGGCCCCCAGGCTCAGGGGCAAGGGCCGGGAGAGAGCACCACCCCGAAGCGCTTTTCTCCCGGGCTTGGGAGCGTTGTGCGCGGCTGGCGGGAACAGCCGGCGAGAGTGCTTGCAAAGCGGCCTTTGGAGGCAGCCGGGGAGGTCTTCCAGCGGGAGAGGGCCGGTTGTGCTCAGAGGCCCCACAGGCCAGGGGCAGGACCCAGCAGGGCCCCTGCCCCTGGCCAGCCTTGCCCAGACCTTCCTGGCCTCCGGGGGTACTGCCCCAGCAAGGGGCAGGCTGCGGGGACTGGGTCCAGACATGCCCGGGCGCCTCCCCAGGCTCATCCCCGCTGGTGCCTTTCCCCTGGGCCTAGGCCTCGCTTGAGGCCTCCTTGGAGACGAGGTTGCTGGCAGGGGCTGTCTCCACACTGCAAGGGGCTGGAGCTCAGAGGGCCTCGTCAGAGGGAAGGGACCAGCAAGGGGCTGGATGCCCAAGACCTCTTTGGCCCAGCAGCCTCAGGGCAGCAGGGAGAGCAAGAGGCCCAGTGTGCCCCTAGGTCGGCTCTGCCCCTTCCCACACAGGCGGCCAGCCCAGCAGCTGCCTGACAGACTCTGGCTCCCCCGAGCTCTCTGCCGGTGCAGGGGGCAGGAACAGACGTGTGCATGTGGTTCTGCCTTGGCCTGGGAGTGTGGACCCCCTGCCTGGCCCCCAGGCTCAGGGGCAAGGGCCGGGAGAGAGCACCACCCCGAAGCGCTTTTCTCCCGGGCTTGGGAGCGTTGTGCGCGGCTGGCGGGAACAGCCGGCGAGAGTGCTTGCAAAGCGGCCTTCGGAGGCAGCCGGGGAGGTCTTCCAGCGGGAGAGGGCCGGTTGTGCTCAGAGGCCCCACAGGCCAGGGGCAGGACCCAGCAGGGCCCCTGCCCCTGGCCAGCCTTGCCCAGACCTTCCTGGCCTCCGGGGGTACTGCCCCAGCAAGGGGCAGGCTGCGGGGACTGGGTCCAGACATGCCCGGGCGCCTCCCCAGGCTCATCCCCGCTGGTGCCTTTCCCCTGGGCCTAGGCCTCACTTGAGGCCTCCTTGGAGAGGAGGTTGCTGGCAGGGGCTGTCTCCACACTGCAAGGGGCTGGAGCTCAGAGGGCCTCGTCAGAGGGAAGGGACCAGCAAGGGGCTGGATGCCCAAGACCTCTTTGGCCCAGCAGCCTCAGGGCAGCAGGGAGAGCAAGAGGCCCAGTGTGCCCCTAGGTCGGCTCTGCCCCTTCCCACACAGGCGGCCAGCCCAGCAGCTGCCTGACAGACTCTGGCTCCCCCGAGCTCTCTGCCGGTGCAGGGGGCAGGAACAGACGTGTGCATGTGGTTCTGCCTTGGCCTGGGAGTGTGGACCCCCTGCCTGGCCCCCAGGCTCAGGGGCAAGGGCCGGGAGAGAGCACCACCCCGAAGCGCTTTTCTCCCGGGCTTGGGAGCGTTGTGCGCGGCTGGCGGGAACAGCCGGCGAGAGTGCTTGCAAAGCGGCCTTTGGAGGCAGCCGGGGAGGTCTTCCAGCGGGAGAGGGCCGGTTGTGCTCAGAGGCCCCACAGGCCAGGGGCAGGACCCAGCAGGGCCCCTGCCCCTGGCCCGCCTTGCCCAGACCTTCCTGGCCTCCGGGGGTACTGCCCCAGCAAGGGGCAGGCTCCGGGGACTGGGTCCAGACATGCCCGGGCGCCTCCCCAGGTTCATCCCCGCTGGTGCCTTTCCCCTGGGCCTAGGCCTCGCTTGAGGCCTCCTTGGAGAGGAGGTTGCTGGCAGGGGCTGTATCCACACTGCAAGGGGCTGGAGCTCAGAGGGCCTCGTCAGAGGGAAGGGACCAGCAAGGGGCTGGATGCCCAAGACCTCTTTGGCCCAGCAGCCTCAGGGCAGCAGGGAGAGCAAGAGGCCCAGTGTGCCCCTAGGTCGGCTCTGCCCCTTCCCACACAGGCGGCCAGCCCAGCAGCTGCCTGACAGACTCTGGCTCCCCCGAGCTCTCTGCCGGTGCAGGGGGCAGGAACAGACGTGTGCATGTGGTTCTGCCTTGGCCTGGGAGTGTGGACCCCCTGCCTGGCCCCCAGGCTCAGGGGCAAGGGCCGGGAGAGAGCACCACCCCGAAGCGCTTTTCTCCCGGGCTTGGGAGCGTTGTGCGTGGCTGGCGGGAACAGCCGGCGAGAGTGCTTGCAAAGCGGCCTTTGGAGTCAGCCGGGGAGGTCTTCCAGCGGGAGAGGGCCGGTTGTGCTCAGAGGCCCCACAGGCCAGGGGCAGGACCCAGCAGGGCCCCTGCCCCTGGCCAGCCTTGCCCAGACCTTCCTGGCCTCCGGGGGTACTGCCCCAGCAAGGGGCAGGCTGCGGGGACTGGGTCCAGACATGCCCGGGCGCCTCCCCAGGCTCATCCCCGCTGGTGCCTTTCCCCTGGGCCTAGGCCTCGCTTGAGGCCTCCTTGGAGAGGAGGTTGCTGGCAGGGGCTGTCTCCACACTGCAAGGGGCTGGAGCTCAGAGGGCCTCGTCAGAGGGAAGGGACCAGCAAGGGGCTGGATGCCCAAGACCTCTTTGGCCCAGCAGCCTCAGGGCAGCAGGGAGAGCAAGAGGCCCAGTGTGCCCCTAGGTCGGCTCTGCCCCTTCCCACACAGGCGGCCAGCCCAGCAGCTGCCTGACAGACTCTGGCTCCCCCGAGCTCTCTGCCGGTGTAGGGGGCAGGAACAGACGTGTGCATGTGGTTCTGCCTTGGCCTGGGAGTGTGGACCCCCTGCCTGGCCCCCAGGCTCAGGGGCAAGGGCCGGGAGAGAGCACCACCCCGAAGCGCTTTTCTCCCGGGCTTGGGAGCGTTGTGCGCGGCTGGCGGGAACAGCCGGCGAGAGTGCTTGCAAAGCGGCCTTTGGAGGCAGCCGGGGAGGTCTTCCAGCGGGAGAGGGCCGGTTGTGCTCAGAGGCCCCACAGGCCAGGGGCAGGACCCAGCAGGGCCCCTGCCCCTGGCCCGCCTTGCCCAGACCTTCCTGGCCTCCGGGGGTACTGCCCCAGCAAGGGGCAGGCTGCGGGGACTGGGTCCAGACATGCCCGGGCGCCTCCCCAGGCTCATCCCCGCTGGTGCCTTTCCCCTGGGCCTAGGCCTCGCTTGAGGCCTCCTTGGAGAGGAGGTTGCTGGCAGGGGCTGTCTCCACACTGCAAGGGGCTGGAGCTCAGAGGGCCTCGTCAGAGGGAAGGGACCAGCAAGGGGCTGGATGCCCAAGACCTCTTTGGCCCAGCAGCCTCAGGGCAGCAGGGAGAGCAAGAGGCCCAGTGTGCCCCTAGGTCGGCTCTGCCCCTTCCCACACAGGCGGCCAGCCCAGCAGCTGCCTGACAGACTCTGGCTCCCCCGAGCTCTCTGCCGGTGCAGGGGGCAGGAACAGACGTGTGCATGTGGTTCTGCCTTGGCCTGGGAGTGTGGACCCCCTGCCTGGCCCCCAGGCTCAGGGGCAAGGGCCGGGAGAGAGCACCACCCCGAAGCGCTTTTCTCCCGGGCTTGGGAGCGTTGTGCGCGGCTGGCGGGAACAGCCGGCGAGAGTGCTTGCAAAGCGGCCTTTGGAGGCAGCCGGGGAGGTCTTCCAGCGGCAGAGGGCCGGTTGTGCTCAGAGGCCCCACAGGCCAGGGGCAGGACCCAGCAGGGCCCCTGCCCCTGGCCAGCCTTGCCCAGACCTTCCTGGCCTCCGGGGGTACTGCCCCAGCAAGGGGCAGGCTGCGGGGACTGGGTCCAGACATGCCCGGGCGCCTCCCCAGGCTCATCCCCGCTGGTGCCTTTCCCCTGGGCCTAGGCCTCGCTTGAGGCCTCCTTGGAGAGGAGGTTGCTGGCAGGGGCTGTCTCCACACTGCAAGGGGCTGGAGCTCAGAGGGCCTCGTCAGAGGGAAGGGACCAGCAAGGGGCTGGATGCCCAAGACCTCTTTGGCCCAGCAGCCTCAGGGCAGCAGGGAGAGCAAGAGGCCCAGTGTGCCCCTAGGTCGGCTCTGCCCCTTCCCACACAGGCGGCCAGCCCAGCAGCTGCCTGACAGACTCTGGCTCCCCCGAGCTCTCTGCCGGTGCAGGGGGCAGGAACAGACGTGTGCATGTGGTTCTGCCTTGGCCTGGGAGTGTGGACCCCCTGCCTGGCCCCCAGGCTCAGGGGCAAGGGCCGGGAGAGAGCACCACCCCGAAGCGCTTTTCTCCCGGGCTTGGGAGCGTTGTGCGCGGCTGGCGGGAACAGCCGGCGAGAGTGCTTGCAAAGCGGCCTTTGGAGGCAGCCGGGGAGGTCTTCCAGCGGGAGAGGGCCGGTTGTGCTCAGAGGCCCCACAGGCCAGGGGCAGGACCCAGCAGGGCCCCTGCCCCTGGCCCGCCTTGCCCAGACCTTCCTGGCCTCCGGGGGTACTGCCCCAGCAAGGGGCAGGCTGCGGGGACTGGGTCCAGACATGCCCGGGCGCCTCCCCAGGCTCATCCCCGCTGGTGCCTTTCCCCTGGGCCTAGGCCTCGCTTGAGGCCTCCTTGGAGAGGAGGTTGCTGGCAGGGGCTGTCTCCACACTGCAAGGGGCTGGAGCTCAGAGGGCCTCGTCAGAGGGAAGGGACCAGCAAGGGGCTGGATGCCCAAGACCTCTTTGGCCCAGCAGCCTCAGGGCAGCAGGGAGAGCAAGAGGCCCAGTGTGCCCCTAGGTCGGCTCTGCCCCTTCCCACACAGGCGGCCAGCCCAGCAGCTGCCTGACAGACTCTGGCTCCCCCGAGCTCTCTGCCGGTGCAGGGGGCAGGAACAGACGTGTGCATGTGGTTCTGCCTTGGCCTGGGAGTGTGGACCCCCTGCCTGGCCCCCAGGCTCAGGGGCAAGGGCCGGGAGAGAGCACCACCCCGAAGCGCTTTTCTCCCGGGCTTGGGAGCGTTGTGCGCGGCTGGCGGGAACAGCCGGCGAGAGTGCTTGCAAAGCGGCCTTTGGAGGCAGCCGGGGAGGTCTTCCAGCGGGAGAGGGCCGGTTGTGCTCAGAGGCCCCACAGGCCAGGGGCAGGACCCAGCAGGGCCCCTGCCCCTGGCCCGCCTTGCCCAGACCTTCCTGGCCTCCGGGGGTACTGCCCCAGCAAGGGGCAGGCTGCGGGGACTGGGTCCAGACATGCCCGGGCGCCTCCCCAGGCTCATCCCCGCTGGTGCCTTTCCCCTGGGCCTAGGCCTCGCTTGAGGCCTCCTTGGAGAGGAGGTTGCTGGCAGGGGCTGTCTCCACACTGCAAGGGGCTGGAGCTCAGAGGGCCTCGTCAGAGGGAAGGGACCAGCAAGGGGCTGGATGCCCAAGACCTCTTTGGCCCAGCAGCCTCAGGGCAGCAGGGAGAGCAAGAGGCCCAGTGTGCCCCTAGGTCGGCTCTGCCCCTTCCCACACAGGCGGCCAGCCCAGCAGCTGCCTGACAGACTCTGGCTCCCCCGAGCTCTCTGCCGGTGCAGGGGGCAGGAACAGACGTGTGCATGTGGTTCTGCCTTGGCCTGGGAGTGTGGACCCCCTGCCTGGCCCCCAGGCTCAGGGGCAAGGGCCGGGAGAGAGCACCACCCCGAAGCGCTTTTCTCCCGGGCTTGGGAGCGTTGTGCGCGGCTGGCGGGAACAGCCGGCGAGAGTGCTTGCAAAGCGGCCTTTGGAGGCAGCCGGGGAGGTCTTCCAGCGGGAGAGGGCCGGTTGTGCTCAGAGGCCCCACAGGCCAGGGGCAGGACCCAGCAGGGCCCCTGCCCCTGGCCCGCCTTGCCCAGACCTTCCTGGCCTCCGGGGGTACTGCCCCAGCAAGGGGCAGGCTGCGGGGACTGGGTCCAGACATGCCCGGGCGCCTCCCCAGGCTCATCCCCGCTGGTGCCTTTCCCCTGGGCCTAGGCCTCGCTTGAGGCCTCCTTGGAGAGGAGGTTGCTGGCAGGGGCTGTCTCCACACTGCAAGGGGCTGGAGCTCAGAGGGCCTCGTCAGAGGGAAGGGACCAGCAAGGGGCTGGATGCCCAAGACCTCTTTGGCCCAGCAGCCTCAGGGCAGCAGGGAGAGCAAGAGGCCCAGTGTGCCCCTAGGTCGGCTCTGCCCCTTCCCACACAGGCGGCCAGCCCAGCAGCTGCCTGACAGACTCTGGCTCCCCCGAGCTCTCTGCCGGTGCAGGGGGCAGGAACAGACGTGTGCATGTGGTTCTGCCTTGGCCTGGGAGTGTGGACCCCCTGCCTGGCCCCCAGGCTCAGGGGCAAGGGCCGGGAGAGAGCACCACCCCGAAGCGCTTTTCTCCCGGGCTTGGGAGCGTTGTGCGCGGCTGGCGGGAACAGCCGGCGAGAGTGCTTGCAAAGCGGCCTTTGGAGGCAGCCGGGGAGGTCTTCCAGCGGGAGAGGGCCGGTTGTGCTCAGAGGCCCCACAGGCCAGGGGCAGGACCCAGCAGGGCCCCTGCCCCTGGCCCGCCTTGCCCAGACCTTCCTGGCCTCCGGGGGTACTGCCCCAGCAAGGGGCAGGCTGCGGGGACTGGGTCCAGACATGCCCGGGCGCCTCCCCAGGCTCATCCCCGCTGGTGCCTTTCCCCTGGGCCTAGGCCTCGCTTGAGGCCTCCTTGGAGAGGAGGTTGCTGGCAGGGGCTGTCTCCACACTGCAAGGGGCTGGAGCTCAGAGGGCCTCGTCAGAGGGAAGGGACCAGCAAGGGGCTGGATGCCCAAGACCTCTTTGGCCCAGCAGCCTCAGGGCAGCAGGGAGAGCAAGAGGCCCAGTGTGCCCCTAGGTCGGCTCTGCCCCTTCCCACACAGGCGGCCAGCCCAGCAGCTGCCTGACAGACTCTGGCTCCCCCGAGCTCTCTGCCGGTGCAGGGGGCAGGAACAGACGTGTGCATGTGGTTCTGCCTTGGCCTGGGAGTGTGGACCCCCTGCCTGGCCCCCAGGCTCAGGGGCAAGGGCCGGGAGAGAGCACCACCCCGAAGCGCTTTTCTCCCGGGCTTGGGAGCGTTGGGCGCGGCTGGCGGGAACAGCCGGCGAGAGTGCTTGCAAAGCGGCCTTTGGAGGCAGCCGGGGAGGTCTTCCAGCGGGAGAGGGCCGGTTGTGCTCAGAGGCCCCACAGGCCAGGGGCAGGACCCAGCAGGGCCCCTGCCCCTGGCCAGCCTTGCCCAGACCTTCCTGGCCTCCGGGGGTACTGCCCCAGCAAGGGGCAGGCTGCGGGGACTGGGTCCAGACATGCCCGGGCGCCTCCCCAGGCTCATCCCCGCTGGTGCCTTTCCCCTGGGCCTAGGCCTCGCTTGAGGCCTCCTTGGAGAGGAGGTTGCTGGCAGGGGCTGTCTCCACACTGCAAGGGGCTGGAGCTCAGAGGGCCTCGTCAGAGGGAAGGGACCAGCAAGGGGCTGGATGCCCAAGACCTCTTTGGCCCAGCAGCCTCAGGGCAGCAGGGAGAGCAAGAGGCCCAGTGTGCCCCTAGGTCGGCTCTGCCCCTTCCCACACAGGCGGCCAGCCCAGCAGCTGCCTGACAGACTCTGGCTCCCCCGAGCTCTCTGCCGGTGCAGGGGGCAGGAACAGACGTGTGCATGTGGTTCTGCCTTGGCCTGGGAGTGTGGACCCCCTGCCTGGCCCCCAGGCTCAGGGGCAAGGGCCGGGAGAGAGCACCACCCCGAAGCGCTTTTCTCCCGGGCTTGGGAGCGTTGTGCGCGGCTGGCGGGAACAGCCGGCGAGAGTGCTTGCAAAGCGGCCTTTGGAGGCAGCCGGGGAGGTCTTCCAGCGGGAGAGGGCCGGTTGTGCTCAGAGGCCCCACAGGCCAGGGGCAGGACCCAGCAGGGCCCCTGCCCCTGGCCCGCCTTGCCCAGACCTTCCTGGCCTCCGGGGGTACTGCCCCAGCAAGGGGCAGGCTGCGGGGACTGGGTCCAGACATGCCCGGGCGCCTCCCCAGGCTCATCCCCGCTGGTGCCTTTCCCCTGGGCCTAGGCCTCGCTTGAGGCCTCCTTGGAGAGGAGGTTGCTGGCAGGGGCTGTCTCCACACTGCAAGGGGCTGGAGCTCAGAGGGCCTCGTCAGAGGGAAGGGACCAGCAAGGGGCTGGATGCCCAAGACCTCTTTGGCCCAGCAGCCTCAGGGCAGCAGGGAGAGCAAGAGGCCCAGTGTGCCCCTAGGTCGGCTCTGCCCCTTCCCACACAGGCGGCCAGCCCAGCAGCTGCCTGACAGACTCTGGCTCCCCCGAGCTCTCTGCCGGTGCAGGGGGCAGGAACAGACGTGTGCATGTGGTTCTGCCTTGGCCTGGGAGTGTGGACCCCCTGCCTGGCCCCCAGGCTCAGGGGCAAGGGCCGGGAGAGAGCACCACCCCGAAGCGCTTTTCTCCCGGGCTTGGGAGCGTTGTGCGCGGCTGGCGGGAACAGCCGGCGAGAGTGCTTGCAAAGCGGCCTTTGGAGGCAGCCGGGGAGGTCTTCCAGCGGCAGAGGGCCGGTTGTGCTCAGAGGCCCCACAGGCCAGGGGCAGGACCCAGCAGGGCCCCTGCCCCTGGCCAGCCTTGCCCAGACCTTCCTGGCCTCCGGGGGTACTGCCCCAGCAAGGGGCAGGCTGCGGGGACTGGGTCCAGACATGCCCGGGCGCCTCCCCAGGCTCATCCCCGCTGGTGCCTTTCCCCTGGGCCTAGGCCTCGCTTGAGGCCTCCTTGGAGACGAGGTTGCTGGCAGGGGCTGTCTCCACACTGCAAGGTGCTGGAGCTCAGAGGGCCTCGTCAGAGGGAAGGGACCAGCAAGGGGCTGGATGCCCAAGACCTCTTTGGCCCAGCAGCCTCAGGGCAGCAGGGAGAGCAAGAGGCCCAGTGTGCCCCTAGGTCGGCTCTGCCCCTTCCCACACAGGCGGCCAGCCCAGCAGCTGCCTGACAGACTCTGGCTCCCCCGAGCTCTCTGCCGGTGCAGGGGGCAGGAACAGACGTGTGCATGTGGTTCTGCCTTGGCCTGGGAGTGTGGACCCCCTGCCTGGCCCCCAGGCTCAGGGGCAAGGGCCGGGAGAGAGCACCACCCCGAAGCGCTTTTCTCCCGGGCTTGGGAGCGTTGTGCGCGGCTGGCGGGAACAGCCGGCGAGAGTGCTTGCAAAGCGGCCTTTGGAGGCAGCCGGGGAGGTCTTCCAGCGGGAGAGGGCCGGTTGTGCTCAGAGGCCCCACAGGCCAGGGGCAGGACCCAGCAGGGCCCCTGCCCCTGGCCCGCCTTGCCCAGACCTTCCTGGCCTCCGGGGGTACTGCCCCAGCAAGGGGCAGGCTGCGGGGACTGGGTCCAGACATGCCCGGGCGCCTCCCCAGGCTCATCCCCGCTGGTGCCTTTCCCCTGGGCCTAGGCCTCGCTTGAGGCCTCCTTGGAGAGGAGGTTGCTGGCAGGGGCTGTCTCCACACTGCAAGGGGCTGGAGCTCAGAGGGCCTCGTCAGAGGGAAGGGACCAGCAAGGGGCTGGATGCCCAAGACCTCTTTGGCCCAGCAGCCTCAGGGCAGCAGGGAGAGCAAGAGGCCCAGTGTGCCCCTAGGTCGGCTCTGCCCCTTCCCACACAGGCGGCCAGCCCAGCAGCTGCCTGACAGACTCTGGCTCCCCCGAGCTCTCTGCCGGTGCAGGGGGCAGGAACAGACGTGTGCATGTGGTTCTGCCTTGGCCTGGGAGTGTGGACCCCCTGCCTGGCCCCCAGGCTCAGGGGCAAGGGCCGGGAGAGAGCACCACCCCGAAGCGCTTTTCTCCCGGGCTTGGGAGCGTTGTGCGCGGCTGGCGGGAACAGCCGGCGAGAGTGCTTGCAAAGCGGCCTTTGGAGGCAGCCGGGGAGGTCTTCCAGCGGGAGAGGGCCGGTTGTGCTCAGAGGCCCCACAGGCCAGGGGCAGGACCCAGCAGGGCCCCTGCCCCTGGCCAGCCTTGCCCAGACCTTCCTGGCCTCCGGGGGTACTGCCCCAGCAAGGGGCAGGCTGCGGGGACTGGGTCCAGACATGCCCGGGCGCCTCCCCAGGCTCATCCCCGCTGGTGCCTTTCCCCTGGGCCTAGGCCTCGCTTGAGGCCTCCTTGGAGAGGAGGTTGCTGGCAGGGCTGTCTCCACACTGCAAGGGGCTGGAGCTCAGAGGGCCTCGTCAGAGGGAAGGGACCAGCAAGGGGCTGGATGCCCAAGACCTCTTTGGCCCAGCAGCCTCAGGGCAGCAGGGAGAGCAAGAGGCCCAGTGTGCCCCTAGGTCGGCTCTGCCCCTTCCCACACAGGCGGCCAGCCCAGCAGCTGCCTGACAGACTCTGGCTCCCCCGAGCTCTCTGCCGGTGCAGGGGGCAGGAACAGACGTGTGCATGTGGTTCTGCCTTGGCCTGGGAGTGTGGACCCCCTGCCTGGCCCCCAGGCTCAGGGGCAAGGGCCGGGAGAGAGCACCACCCCGAAGCGCTTTTCTCCCGGGCTTGGGAGCGTTGTGCGCGGCTGGCGGGAACAGCCGGCGAGAGTGCTTGCAAAGCGGCCTTTGGAGGCAGCCGGGGAGGTCTTCCAGCGGGAGAGGGCCGGTTGTGCTCAGAGGCCCCACAGGCCAGGGGCAGGACCCAGCAGGGCCCCTGCCCCTGGCCCGCCTTGCCCAGACCTTCCTGGCCTCCGGGGGTACTGCCCCAGCAAGGGGCAGGCTGCGGGGACTGGGTCCAGACATGCCCGGGCGCCTCCCCAGGCTCATCCCCGCTGGTGCCTTTCCCCTGGGCCTAGGCCTCGCTTGAGGCCTCCTTGGAGAGGAGGTTGCTGGCAGGGGCTGTCTCCACACTGCAAGGGGCTGGAGCTCAGAGGGCCTCATCAGAGGGAAGGGACCAGCAAGGGGCTGGATGCCCAAGACCTCTTTGGCCCAGCAGCCTCAGGGCAGCAGGGAGAGCAAGAGGCCCAGTGTGCCCCTAGGTCGGCTCTGCCCCTTCCCACACAGGCGGCCAGCCCAGCAGCTGCCTGACAGACTCTGGCTCCCCCGAGCTCTCTGCCGGTGCAGGGGGCAGGAACAGACGTGTGCATGTGGTTCTGCCTTGGCCTGGGAGTGTGGACCCCCTGCCTGGCCCGCAGGCTCAGGGGCAAGGGCCGGGAGAGAGCACCACCCCGAAGCGCTTTTCTCCCGGGCTTGGGAGCGTTGTGCGCGGCTGGCGGGAACAGCCGGCGAGAGTGCTTGCAAAGCGGCCTTTGGAGGCAGCCGGGGAGGTCTTCCAGCGGGAGAGGGCCGGTTGTGCTCAGAGGCTCCACAGGCCAGGGGCAGGACCCAGCAGGGCCCCTGCCCCTGGCCAGCCTTGCCCAGACCTTCCTGGCCTCCGGGGGTACTGCCCCAGCAAGGGGCAGGCTGCGGGGACTGGGTCCAGACATGCCCGGGCGCCTCCCCAGGCTCATCCCCGCTGGTGCCTTTCCCCTGGGCCTAGGCCTCGCTTGAGGCCTCCTTGGAGAGGAGGTTGCTGGCAGGGGCTGTCTCCACACTGCAAGGGGCTGGAGCTCAGAGGGCCTCGTCAGAGGGAAGGGACCAGCAAGGGGCTGGATGCCCAAGACCTCTTTGGCCCAGCAGCCTCAGGGCAGCAGGGAGAGCAAGAGGCCCAGTGTGCCCCTAGGTCGGCTCTGCCCCTTCCCACACAGGCGGCCAGCCCAGCAGCTGCCTGACAGACTCTGGCTCCCCCGAGCTCTCTGCCGGTGCAGGGGGCAGGAACAGACGTGTGCATGTGGTTCTGCCTTGGCCTGGGAGTGTGGACCCCCTGCCTGGCCCCCAGGCTCAGGGGCAAGGGCCGGGAGAGAGCACCACCCCGAAGCGCTTTTCTCCCGGGCTTGGGAGCGTTGTGCGCGGCTGGCGGGAACAGCCGGCGAGAGTGCTTGCAAAGCGGCCTTTGGAGGCAGCCGGGGAGGTCTTCCAGCGGGAGAGGGCCGGTTGTGCTCAGAGGCCCCACAGGCCAGGGGCAGGACCCAGCAGGGCCCCTGCCCCTGGCCCGCCTTGCCCAGACCTTCCTGGCCTCCGGGGGTACTGCCCCAGCAAGGGGCAGGCTGCGGGGACTGGGTCCAGACATGCCCGGGCGCCTCCCCAGGCTCATCCCCGCTGGTGCCTTTCCCCTGGGCCTAGGCCTCGCTTGAGGCCTCCTTGGAGAGGAGGTTGCTGGCAGGGGCTGTCTCCACACTGCAAGGGGCTGGAGCTCAGAGGGCCTCGTCAGAGGGAAGGGACCAGCAAGGGGCTGGATGCCCAAGACCTCTTTGGCCCAGCAGCCTCAGGGCAGCAGGGAGAGCAAGAGGCCCAGTGTGCCCCTAGGTCGGCTCTGCCCCTTCCCACACAGGCGGCCAGCCCAGCAGCTGCCTGACAGACTCTGGCTCCCCCGAGCTCTCTGCCGGTGCAGGGGGCAGGAACAGACGTGTGCATGTGGTTCTGCCTTGGCCTGGGAGTGTGGACCCCCTGCCTGGCCCCCAGGCTCAGGGGCAAGGGCCGGGAGAGAGCACCACCCCGAAGCGCTTTTCTCCCGGGCTTGGGAGCGTTGTGCGCGGCTGGCGGGAACAGCCGGCGAGAGTGCTTGCAAAGCGGCCTTTGGAGGCAGCCGGGGAGGTCTTCCAGCGGGAGAGGGCCGGTTGTGCTCAGAGGCCCCACAGGCCAGGGGCAGGACCCAGCAGGGCCCCTGCCCCTGGCCAGCCTTGCCCAGACCTTCCTGGCCTCCGGGGGTACTGCCCCAGCAAGGGGCAGGCTGCGGGGACTGGGTCCAGACATGCCCGGGCGCCTCCCCAGGCTCATCCCCGCTGGTTCCTTTCCCCTGGGCCTAGGCCTCGCTTGAGGCCTCCTTGGAGAGGAGGTTGCTGGCAGGGGCTGTCTCCACACTGCAAGGTGCTGGAGCTCAGAGGGCCTCGTCAGAGGGAAGGGACCAGCAAGGGGCTGGATGCCCAAGACCTCTTTGGCCCAGCAGCCTCAGGGCAGCAGGGAGAGCAAGAGGCCCAGTGTGCCCCTAGGTCGGCTCTGCCCCTTCCCACACAGGCGGCCAGCCCAGCAGCTGCCTGACAGACTCTGGCTCCCCCGAGCTCTCTGCCGGTGCAGGGGGCAGGAACAGACGTGTGCATGTGGTTCTGCCTTGGCCTGGGAGTGTGGAACCCCTGCCTGGCCCCCAGGCTCAGGGGCAAGGGCCGGGAGAGAGCACCACCCCGAAGCGCTTTTCTCCCGGGCTTGGGAGCGTTGTGCGCGGCTGGCGGGAACAGCCGGCGAGAGTGCTTGCAAAGCGGCCTTTGGAGGCAGCCGGGGAGGTCTTCCAGCGGGAGAGGGCCGGTTGTGCTCAGAGGCCCCACAGGCCAGGGGCAGGACCCAGCAGGGCCCCTGCCCCTGGCCCGCCTTGCCCAGACCTTCCTGGCCTCCGGGGGTACTGCCCCAGCAAGGGGCAGGCTGCGGGGACTGGGTCCAGACATGCCCGGGCGCCTCCCCAGGCTCATCCCCGCTGGTGCCTTTCCCCTGGGCCTAGGCCTCGCTTGAGGCCTCCTTGGAGAGGAGGTTGCTGGCAGGGGCTGTCTCCACACTGCAAGGGGCTGGAGCTCAGAGGGCCTCGTCAGAGGGAAGGGACCAGCAAGGGGCTGGATGCCCAAGACCTCTTTGGCCCAGCAGCCTCAGGGCAGCAGGGAGAGCAAGAGGCCCAGTGTGCCCCTAGGTCGGCTCTGCCCCTTCCCACACAGGCGGCCAGCCCAGCAGCTGCCTGACAGACTCTGGCTCCCCCGAGCTCTCTGCCGGTGCAGGGGGCAGGAACAGACGTGTGCATGTGGTTCTGCCTTGGCCTGGGAGTGTGGACCCCCTGCCTGGCCCCCAGGCTCAGGGGCAAGGGCCGGGAGAGAGCACCACCCCGAAGCGCTTTTCTCCCGGGCTTGGGAGCGTTGTGCGCGGCTGGCGGGAACAGCCGGCGAGAGTGCTTGCAAAGCGGCCTTTGGAGGCAGCCGGGGAGGTCTTCCAGCGGGAGAGGGCCGGTTGTGCTCAGAGGCCCCACAGGCCAGGGGCAGGACCCAGCAGGGCCCCTGCCCCTGGCCCGCCTTGCCCAGACCTTCCTGGCCTCCGGGGGTACTGCCCCAGCAAGGGGCAGGCTGCAGGGACTGGGTCCAGACATGCCCGGGCGCCTCCCCAGGCTCATCCCCGCTGGTGCCTTTCCCCTGGGCCTAGGCCTCGCTTGAGGCCTCCTTGGAGAGGAGGTTGCTGGCAGGGGCTGTCTCCACACTGCAAGGGGCTGGAGCTCAGAGGGCCTCGTCAGAGGGAAGGGACCAGCAAGGGGCTGGATGCCCAAGACCTCTTTGGCCCAGCAGCCTCAGGGCAGCAGGGAGAGCAAGAGGCCCAGTGTGCCCCTAGGTCGGCTCTGCCCCTTCCCACACAGGCGGCCAGCCCAGCAGCTGCCTGACAGACTCTGGCTCCCCCGAGCTCTCTGCCGGTGCAGGGGGCAGGAACAGACGTGTGCATGTGGTTCTGCCTTGGCCTGGGAGTGTGGACCCCCTGCCTGGCCCCCAGGCTCAGGGGCAAGGGCCGGGAGAGAGCACCACCCCGAAGCGCTTTTCTCCCGGGCTTGGGAGCGTTGTGCGCGGCTGGCGGGAACAGCCGGCGAGAGTGCTTGCAAAGCGGCCTTTGGAGGCAGCCGGGGAGGTCTTCCAGCGGGAGAGGGCCGGTTGTGCTCAGAGGCCCCACAGGCCAGGGGCAGGACCCAGCAGGGCCCCTGCCCCTGGCCAGCCTTGCCCAGACCTTCCTGGCCTCCGGGGGTACTGCCCCAGCAAGGGGCAGGCTGCGGGGACTGGGTCCAGACATGCCCGGGCGCCTCCCCAGGCTCATCCCCGCTGGTGCCTTTCCCCTGGGCCTAGGCCTCGCTTGAGGCCTCCTTGGAGAGGAGGTTGCTGGCAGGGGCTGTCTCCACACTGCAAGGGGCTGGAGCTCAGAGGGCCTCGTCAGAGGGAAGGGACCAGCAAGGGGCTGGATGCCCAAGACCTCTTTGGCCCAGCAGCCTCAGGGCAGCAGGGAGAGCAAGAGGCCCAGTGTGCCCCTAGGTCGGCTCTGCCCCTTCCCACACAGGCGGCCAGCCCAGCAGCTGCCTGACAGACTCTGGCTCCCCCGAGCTCTCTGCCGGTGCAGGGGGCAGGAACAGACGTGTGCATGTGGTTCTGCCTTGGCCTGGGAGTGTGGACCCCCTGCCTGGCCCCCAGGCTCAGGGGCAAGGGCCGGGAGAGAGCACCACCCCGAAGCGCTTTTCTCCCGGGCTTGGGAGCGTTGTGCGCGGCTGGCGGGAACAGCCGGCGAGAGTGCTTGCAAAGCGGCCTTTGGAGGCAGCCGGGGAGGTCTTCCAGCGGCAGAGGGCCGGTTGTGCTCAGAGGCCCCACAGGCCAGGGGCAGGACCCAGCAGGGCCCCTGCCCCTGGCCAGCCTTGCCCAGACCTTCCTGGCCTCCGGGGGTACTGCCCCAGCAAGGGGCAGGCTGCGGGGACTGGGTCCAGACATGCCCGGGCGCCTCCCCAGGCTCATCCCCGCTGGTGCCTTTCCCCTGGGCCTAGGCCTCGCTTGAGGCCTCCTTGGAGACGAGGTTGCTGGCAGGGGCTGTCTCCACACTGCAAGGGGCTGGAGCTCAGAGGGCCTCGTCAGAGGGAAGGGACCAGCAAGGGGCTGGATGCCCAAGACCTCTTTGGCCCAGCAGCCTCAGGGCAGCAGGGAGAGCAAGAGGCCCAGTGTGCCCCTAGGTCGGCTCTGCCCCTTCCCACACAGGCGGCCAGCCCAGCAGCTGCCTGACAGACTCTGGCTCCCCCGAGCTCTCTGCCGGTGCAGGGGGCAGGAACAGACGTGTGCATGTGGTTCTGCCTTGGCCTGGGAGTGTGGACCCCCTGCCTGGCCCCCAGGCTCAGGGGCAAGGGCCGGGAGAGAGCACCACCCCGAAGCGCTTTTCTCCCGGGCTTGGGAGCGTTGTGCGCGGCTGGCGGGAACAGCCGGCGAGAGTGCTTGCAAAGCGGCCTTTGGAGGCAGCCGGGGAGGTCTTCCAGCGGGAGAGGGCCGGTTGTGCTCAGAG
Source organism: Cervus elaphus (assembly GCF_910594005.1). Taxonomy (NCBI): domain Eukaryota; kingdom Metazoa; phylum Chordata; class Mammalia; order Artiodactyla; family Cervidae; genus Cervus; species Cervus elaphus. Next base: position 80,269 of record NW_025316749.1, read on the forward strand.
GCCCCACAGGCCAGGGGCAGGACCCAGCAGGGCCCCTGCCCCTGGCCCGCCTTGCCCAGACCTTCCTGGCCTCCGGGGGTACTGCCCCAGCAAGGGGCAGGCTGCGGGGACTGGGTCCAGACATGCCCGGGCGCCTCCCCAGGCTCATCCCCGCTGGTGCCTTTCCCCTGGGCCTAGGCCTCGCTTGAGGCCTCCTTGGAGACGAGGTTGCTGGCAGGGGCTGTCTCCACACTGCAAGGTGCTGGAGCTCAGAGGGCCTCGTCAGAGGGAAGGGACCAGCAAGGGGCTGGATGCCCAAGACCTCTTTGGCCCAGCAGCCTCAGGGCAGCAGGGAGAGCAAGAGGCCCAGTGTGCCCCTAGGTCGGCTCTGCCCCTTCCCACACAGGCGGCCAGCCCAGCAGCTGCCTGACAGACTCTGGCTCCCCCGAGCTCTCTGCCGGTGCAGGGGGCAGGAACAGACGTGTGCATGTGGTTCTGCCTTGGCCTGGGAGTGTGGACCCCCTGCCTGGCCCCCAGGCTCAGGGGCAAGGGCCGGGAGAGAGCACCACCCCGAAGCGCTTTTCTCCCGGGCTTGGGAGCGTTGTGCGCGGCTGGCGGGAACAGCCGGCGAGAGTGCTTGCAAAGCGGCCTTTGGAGGCAGCCGGGGAGGTCTTCCAGCGGGAGAGGGCCGGTTGTGCTCAGAGGCCCCACAGGCCAGGGGCAGGACCCAGCAGGGCCCCTGCCCCTGGCCAGCCTTGCCCAGACCTTCCTGGCCTCCGGGGGTACTGCCCCAGCAAGGGGCAGGCTGCGGGGACTGGGTCCAGACATGCCCGGGCGCCTCCCCAGGCTCATCCCCGCTGGTGCCTTTCCCCTGGGCCTAGGCCTCGCTTGAGGCCTCCTTGGAGAGGAGGTTGCTGGCAGGGGCTGTCTCCACACTGCAAGGGGCTGGAGCTCAGAGGGCCTCGTCAGAGGGAAGGGACCAGCAAGGGGCTGGATGCCCAAGACCTCTTTGGCCCAGCAGCCTCAGGGCAGCAGGGAGAGCAAGAGGCCCAGTGTGCCCCTAGGTCGGCTCTGCCCCTTCCCACACAGGCGGCCAGCCCAGCAGCTGCCTGACAGACTCTGGCTCCCCCGAGCTCTCTGCCGGTGCAGGGGGCAGGAACAGACGTGTGCATGTGGTTCTGCCTTGGCCTGGGAGTGTGGACCCCCTGCCTGGCCCCCAGGCTCAGGGGCAAGGGCCGGGAGAGAGCACCACCCCGAAGCGCTTTTCTCCCGGGCTTGGGAGCGTTGTGCGCGGCTGGCGGGAACAGCCGGCGAGAGTGCTTGCAAAGTGGCCTTTGGAGGCAGCCGGGGAGGTCTTCCAGCGGGAGAGGGCCGGTTGTGCTCAGAGGCCCCACAGGCCAGGGGCAGGACCCAGCAGGGCCCCTGCCCCTGGCCAGCCTTACCCAGACCTTCCTGGCCTCCGGGGGTACTGCCCCAGCAAGGGGCAGGCTGCGGGGACTGGGTCCAGACATGCCCGGGCGCCTCCCCTGGCTCATCCCCGCTGGTGCCTTTCCCCTGGGCCTAGGCCTCGCTTGAGGCCTCCTTGGAGAGGAGGTTGCTGGCAGGGGCTGTCTCCACACTGCAAGGGGCTGGAGCTCAGAGGGCCTCGTCAGAGGGAAGGGACCAGCAAGGGGCTGGATGCCCAAGACCTCTTTGGCCCAGCAGCCTCAGGGCAGCAGGGAGAGCAAGAGGCCCAGTGTGCCCCTAGGTCGGCTCTGCCCCTTCCCACACAGGCGGCCAGCCCAGCAGCTGCCTGACAGACTCTGGCTCCCCCGAGCTCTCTGCCGGTGCAGGGGGCAGGAACAGACGTGTGCATGTGGTTCTGCCTTGGCCTGGGAGTGTGGACCCCCTGCCTGGCCCCCAGGCTCAGGGGCAAGGGCCGGGAGAGAGCACCACCCCGAAGCGCTTTTCTCCCGGGCTTGGGAGCGTTGTGCGCGGCTGGCGGGAACAGCCGGCGAGAGTGCTTGCAAAGCGGCCTTTGGAGGCAGCCGGGGAGGTCTTCCAGCGGGAGAGGGCCGGTTGTGCTCAGAGGCCCCACAGGCCAGGGGCAGGACCCAGCAGGGCCCCTGCCCCTGGCCAGCCTTGCCCAGACCTTCCTGGCCTCCGGGGGTACTGCCCCAGCAAGGGGCAGGCTGTGGGGACTGGGTCCAGACATGCCCGGGCGCCTCCCCAGGCTCATCCCCGCTGGTGCCTTTCCCCTGGGCCTAGGCCTCGCTTGAGGCCTCCTTGGAGAGGAGGTTGCTGGCAGGGGCTGTCTCCACACTGCAAGGGGCTGGAGCTCAGAGGGCCTCGTCAGAGGGAAGGGACCAGCAAGGGGCTGGATGCCCAAGACGTCTTTGGCCCAGCAGCCTCAGGGCAGCAGGGAGAGCAAGAGGCCCAGTGTGCCCCTAGGTCGGCTCTGCCCCTTCCCACACAGGCGGCCAGCCCAGCAGCTGCCTGACAGACTCTGGCTCCCCCGAGCTCTCTGCCGGTGCAGGGGGCAGGAACAGACGTGTGCATGTGGTTCTGCCTTGGCCTGGGAGTGTGGACCCCCTGCCTGGCCCCCAGGCTCAGGGGCAAGGGCCGGGAGAGAGCACCACCCCGAAGCGCTTTTCTCCCGGGCTTGGGAGCGTTGTGCGCGGCTGGCGGGAACAGCCGGCGAGAGTGCTTGCAAAGCGGCCTTTGGAGGCAGCCGGGGAGGTCTTCCAGCGGGAGAGGGCCGGTTGTGCTCAGAGGCCCCACAGGCCAGGGGCAGGACCCAGCAGGGCCCCTGCCCCTGGCCAGCCTTGCCCAGACCTTCCTGGCCTCCGGGGGTACTGCCCCAGCAAGGGGCAGGCTGTGGGGACTGGGTCCAGACATGCCCGGGCGCCTCCCCAGGCTCATCCCCGCTGGTGCCTTTCCCCTGGGCCTAGGCCTCGCTTGAGGCCTCCTTGGAGAGGAGGTTGCTGGCAGGGGCTGTCTCCACACTGCAAGGGGCTGGAGCTCAGAGGGCCTCGTCAGAGGGAAGGGACCAGCAAGGGGCTGGATGCCCAAGACCTCTTTGGCCCAGCAGCCTCAGGGCAGCAGGGAGAGCAAGAGGCCCAGTGTGCCCCTAGGTCGGCTCTGCCCCTTCCCACACAGGCGGCCAGCCCAGCAGCTGCCTGACAGACTCTGGCTCCCCCGAGCTCTCTGCCGGTGCAGGGGGCAGGAACAGACGTGTGCATGTGGTTCTGCCTTGGCCTGGGAGTGTGGACCCCCTGCCTGGCCCCCAGGCTCAGGGGCAAGGGCCGGGAGAGAGCACCACCCCGAAGCGCTTTTCTCCCGGGCTTGGGAGCGTTGTGCGCGGCTGGCGGGAACAGCCGGCGAGAGTGCTTGCAAAGCGGCCTTTGGAGGCAGCCGGGGCGGTCTTCCAGCGGGAGAGGGCCGGTTGTGCTCAGAGGCCCCACAGGCCAGGGGCAGGACCCAGCAGGGCCCCTGCCCCTGGCCCGCCTTGCCCAGACCTTCCTGGCCTCCGGGGGTACTGCCCCAGCAAGGGGCAGGCTGCGGGGACTGGGTCCAGACATGCCCGGGCGCCTCCCCAGGCTCATCCCCGCTGGTGCCTTTCCCCTGGGCCTAGGCCTCGCTTGAGGCCTCCTTGGAGAGGAGGTTGCTGGCAGGGGCTGTCTCCACACTGCAAGGGGCTGGAGCTCAGAGGGCCTCGTCAGAGGGAAGGGACCAGCAAGGGGCTGGATGCCCAAGACCTCTTTGGCCCAGCAGCCTCAGGGCAGCAGGGAGAGCAAGAGGCCCAGTGTGCCCCTAGGTCGGCTCTGCCCCTTCCCACACAGGCGGCCAGCCCAGCAGCTGCCTGACAGACTCTGGCTCCCCCGAGCTCTCTGCCGGTGCAGGGGGCAGGAACAGACGTGTGCATGTGGTTCTGCCTTGGCCTGGGAGTGTGGACCCCCTGCCTGGCCCCCAGGCTCAGGGGCAAGGGCCGGGAGAGAGCACCACCCCGAAGCGCTTTTCTCCCGGGCTTGGGAGCGTTGTGCGCGGCTGGCGGGAACAGCCGGCGAGAGTGCTTGCAAAGCGGCCTTTGGAGGCAGCCGGGGAGGTCTTCCAGCGGGAGAGGGCCGGTTGTGCTCAGAGGCCCCACAGGCCAGGGGCAGGACCCAGCAGGGCCCCTGCCCCTGGCCAGCCTTGCCCAGACCTTCCTGGCCTCCGGGGGTACTGCCCCAGCAAGGGGCAGGCTGCGGGGACTGGGTCCAGACATGCCCGGGCGCCTCCCCAGGCTCATCCCCGCTGGTGCCTTTCCCCTGGGCCTAGGCCTCACTTGAGGCCTCCTTGGAGAGGAGGTTGCTGGCAGGGGCTGTCTCCACACTGCAAGGGGCTGGAGCTCAGAGGGCCTCGTCAGAGGGAAGGGACCAGCAAGGGGCTGGATGCCCAAGACCTCTTTGGCCCAGCAGCCTCAGGGCAGCAGGGAGAGCAAGAGGCCCAGTGTGCCCCTAGGTCGGCTCTGCCCCTTCCCACACAGGCGGCCAGCCCAGCAGCTGCCTGACAGACTCTGGCTCCCCCGAGCTCTCTGCCGGTGCAGGGGGCAGGAACAGACGTGTGCATGTGGTTCTGCCTTGGCCTGGGAGTGTGGACCCCCTGCCTGGCCCCCAGGCTCAGGGGCAAGGGCCGGGAGAGAGCACCACCCCGAAGCGCTTTTCTCCCGGGCTTGGGAGCGTTGTGCGCGGCTGGCGGGAACAGCCGGCGAGAGTGCTTGCAAAGCGGCCTTTGGAGGCAGCCGGGGAGGTCTTCCAGCGGGAGAGGGCCGGTTGTGCTCAGAGGCCCCACAGGCCAGGGGCAGGACCCAGCAGGGCCCCTGCCCCTGGCCAGCCTTGCCCAGACCTTCCTGGCCTCCGGGGGTACTGCCCCAGCAAGGGGCAGGCTGTGGGGACTGGGTCCAGACATGCCCGGGCGCCTCCCCAGGCTCATCCCCGCTGGTGCCTTTCCCCTGGGCCTAGGCCTCGCTTGAGGCCTCCTTGGAGAGGAGGTTGCTGGCAGGGGCTGTCTCCACACTGCAAGGGGCTGGAGCTCAGAGGGCCTCGTCAGAGGGAAGGGACCAGCAAGGGGCTGGATGCCCAAGACCTCTTTGGCCCAGCAGCCTCAGGGCAGCAGGGAGAGCAAGAGGCCCAGTGTGCCCCTAGGTCGGCTCTGCCCCTTCCCACACAGGCGGCCAGCCCAGCAGCTGCCTGACAGACTCTGGCTCCCCCGAGCTCTCTGCCGGTGCAGGGGGCAGGAACAGACGTGTGCATGTGGTTCTGCCTTGGCCTGGGAGTGTGGACCCCCTGCCTGGCCCCCAGGCTCAGGGGCAAGGGCCGGGAGAGAGCACCACCCCGAAGCGCTTTTCTCCCGGGCTTGGGAGCGTTGTGCGCGGCTGGCGGGAACAGCCGGCGAGAGTGCTTGCAAAGCGGCCTTTGGAGGCAGCCGGGGAGGTCTTCCAGCGGGAGAGGGCCGGTTGTGCTCAGAGGCCCCACAGGCCAGGGGCAGGACCCAGCAGGGCCCCTGCCCCTGGCCCGCCTTGCCCAGACCTTCCTGGCCTCCGGGGGTACTGCCCCAGCAAGGGGCAGGCTGCGGGGACTGGGTCCAGACATGCCCGGGCGCCTCCCCAGGCTCATCCCCGCTGGTGCCTTTCCCCTCGGCCTAGGCCTCGCTTGAGGCCTCCTTGGAGACGAGGTTGCTGGCAGGGGCTGTCTCCACACTGCAAGGGGCTGGAGCTCAGAGGGCCTCTTCAGAGGGAAGGGACCAGCAAAGGGCTGGATGCCCAAGACCTCTTTGGCCCAGCAGCCTCAGGGCAGCAGGGAGAGCAAGAGGCCCAGTGTGCCCCTAGGTCGGCTCTGCCCCTTCCCACACAGGCGGCCAGCCCAGCAGCTGCCTGACAGACTCTGGCTCCCCCGAGCTCTCTGCCGGTGCAGGGGGCAGCAACAGACGTGTGCATGTGGTTCTGCCTTGGCCTGGGAGTGTGGACCCCCTGCCTGGCCCCCAGGCTCAGGGGCAAGGGCCGGGAGAGAGCACCACCCCGAAGCGCTTTTCTCCCGGGCTTGGGAGCGTTGTGCGCGGCTGGCGGGAACAGCCGGCGAGAGTGCTTGCAAAGCGGCCTTTGGAGGCAGCCGGGGAGGTCTTCCAGCGGGAGAGGGCCGGTTGTGCTCAGAGGCCCCACAGGCCAGGGGCAGGACCCAGCAGGATCCCTGCCCCTGGCCAGCCTTGCCCAGACCGTCCTGGCCTCCGGGGGTACTGCCCCAGCAAGGGGCAGGCTGCGGGGACTGGGTCCAGACATGCCCGGGCGCCTCCCCAGGCTCATCCCCGCTGGTGCCTTTCCCCTGGGCCTAGGCCTCGCTTGAGGCCTCCTTGGAGAGGAGGTTGCTGGCAGGGGCTGTCTCCACACTGCAAGGGGCTGGAGCTCAGAGGGCCTCGTCAGAGGGAAGGGACCAGCAAGGGGCTGGATGCCCAAGACCTCTTTGGCCCAGCAGCCTCAGGGCAGCAGGGAGAGCAAGAGGCCCAGTGTGCCCCTAGGTCGGCTCTGCCCCTTCCCACACAGGCGGCCAGCCCAGCAGCTGCCTGACAGACTCTGGCTCCCCCGAGCTCTCTGCCGGTGCAGGGGGCAGGAACAGACGTGTGCATGTGGTTCTGCCTTGGCCTGGGAGTGTGGACCCCCTGCCTGGCCCCCAGGCTCAGGGGCAAGGGCCGGGAGAGAGCACCACCCCGAAGCGCTTTTCTCCCGGGCTTGGGAGCGTTGTGCGCGGCTGGCGGGAACAGCCGGCGAGAGTGCTTGCAAAGCGGCCTTTGGAGGCAGCCGGGGAGGTCTTCCAGCGGGAGAGGGCCGGTTGTGCTCAGAGGCCCCACAGGCCAGGGGCAGGACCCAGCAGGGCCCCTGCCCCTGGCCAGCCTTGCCCAGACCTTCCTGGCCTCCGGGGGTACTGCCCCAGCAAGGGGCAGGCTGCGGGGACTGGGTCCAGACATGCCCGGGCGCCTCCCCAGGCTCATCCCCGCTGGTGCCTTTCCCCTGGGCCTAGGCCTCGCTTGAGGCCTCCTTGGAGACGAGGTTGCTGGCAGGGGCTGTCTCCACACTGCAAGGGGCTGGAGCTCAGAGGGCCTCGTCAGAGGGAAGGGACCAGCAAGGGGCTGGATGCCCAAGACCTCTTTGGCCCAGCAGCCTCAGGGCAGCAGGGAGAGCAAGAGGCCCAGTGTGCCCCTAGGTCGGCTCTGCCCCTTCCCACACAGGCGGCCAGCCCAGCAGCTGCCTGACAGACTCTGGCTCCCCCGAGCTCTCTGCCGGTGCAGGGGGCAGGAACAGACGTGTGCATGTGGTTCTGCCTTGGCCTGGGAGTGTGGACCCCCTGCCTGGCCCCCAGGCTCCGGGGCAAGGGCCGGGAGAGAGCACCACCCCGAAGCGCTTTTCTCCCGGGCTTGGGAGCGTTGTGCGCGGCTGGCGGGAACAGCCGGCGAGAGTGCTTGCAAAGCGGCCTTCGGAGGCAGCCGGGGAGGTCTTCCAGCGGGAGAGGGCCGGTTGTGCTCAGAGGCCCCACAGGCCAGGGGCAGGACCCAGCAGGGCCCCTGCCCCTGGCCAGCCTTGCCCAGACCTTCCTGGCCTCCGGGGGTACTGCCCCAGCAAGGGGCAGGCTGCGGGGACTGGGTCCAGACATGCCCGGGCGCCTCCCCAGGCTCATCCCCGCTGGTGCCTTTCCCCTGGGCCTAGGCCTCACTTGAGGCCTCCTTGGAGAGGAGGTTGCTGGCAGGGGCTGTCTCCACACTGCAAGGGGCTGGAGCTCAGAGGGCCTCGTCAGAGGGAAGGGACCAGCAAGGGGCTGGATGCCCAAGACCTCTTTGGCCCAGCAGCCTCAGGGCAGCAGGGAGAGCAAGAGGCCCAGTGTGCCCCTAGGTCGGCTCTGCCCCTTCCCACACAGGCGGCCAGCCCAGCAGCTGCCTGACAGACTCTGGCTCCCCCGAGCTCTCTGCCGGTGCAGGGGGCAGGAACAGACGTGTGCATGTGGTTCTGCCTTGGCCTGGGAGTGTGGAGCCCCTGCCTGGCCCCCAGGCTCAGGGGCAAGGGCCGGGAGAGAGCACCACCCCGAAGCGCTTTTCTCCCGGGCTTGGGAGCGTTCTGCGCGGCTGGCGGGAACAGCCGGCGAGAGTGCTTGCAAAGCGGCCTTTGGAGGCAGCCGGGGAGGTCTTCCAGCGGGAGAGGGCCGGTTGTGCTCAGAGGCCCCACAGGCCAGGGGCAGGACCCAGCAGGGCCCCTGCCCCTGGCCAGCCTTGCCCAGACCTTCCTGGCCTCCGGGGGTACTGCCCCAGCAAGGGGCAGGCTCCGGGGACTGGGTCCAGACATGCCCGGGCGCCTCCCCAGGCTCATCCCCGCTGGTGCCTTTCCCCTGGGCCTAGGCCTCGCTTGAGGCCTCCTTGGAGAGGAGGTTGCTGGCAGGGGCTGTCTCCACACTGCAAGGGGCTGGAGCTCAGAGGGCCTCGTCAGAGGGAAGGGACCAGCAAGGGGCTGGATGCCCAAGACCTCTTTGGCCCAGCAGCCTCAGGGCAGCAGGGAGAGCAAGAGGCCCAGTGTGCCCCTAGGTCGGCTCTGCCCCTTCCCACACAGGCGGCCAGCCCAGCAGCTGCCTGACAGACTCTGGCTCCCCCGAGCTCTCTGCCGGTGCAGGGGGCAGGAACAGACGTGTGCATGTGGTTCTGCCTTGGCCTGGGAGTGTGGACCCCCTGCCTGGCCCCCAGGCTCAGGGGCAAGGGCCGGGAGAGAGCACCACCCCGAAGCGCTTTTCTCCCGGGCTTGGGAGCGTTGTGCGCGGCTGGCGGGAACAGCCGGCGAGAGTGCTTGCAAAGCGGCCTTTGGAGGCAGCCGGGGAGGTCTTCCAGCGGGAGAGGGCCGGTTGTGCTCAGAGGCCCCACAGGCCAGGGGCAGGACCCAGCAGGGCCCCTGCCCCTGGCCAGCCTTGCCCAGACCTTCCTGGCCTCCGGGGGTACTGCCCCAGCAAGGGGCAGGCTGCGGGGACTGGGTCCAGACATGCCCGGGCGCCTCCCCAGGCTCATCCCCGCTGCTGCCTTTCCCCTGGGCCTAGGCCTCGCTTGAGGCCTCCTTGGAGAGGAGGTTGCTGGCAGGGGCTGTCTCCACACTGCAAGGGGCTGGAGCTCAGAGGGCCTCGTCAGAGGGAAGGGACCAGCAAGGGGCTGGATGCCCAAGACCTCTTTGGCCCAGCAGCCTCAGGGCAGCAGGGAGAGCAAGAGGCCCAGTGTGCCCCTAGGTCGGCTCTGCCCCTTCCCACACAGGCGGCCAGCCCAGCAGCTGCCTGACAGACTCTGGCTCCCCCGAGCTCTCTGCCGGTGCAGGGGGCAGGAACAGACGTGTGCATGTGGTTCTGCCTTGGCCTGGGAGTGTGGACCCCCTGCCTGGCCCCCAGGCTCAGGGGCAAGGGCCGGGAGAGAGCACCACCCCGAAGCGCTTTTCTCCCGGGCTTGGGAGCGTTGTGCGCGGCTGGCGGGAACAGCCGGCGAGAGTGCTTGCAAAGCGGCCTTTGGAGGCAGCCGGGGAGGTCTTCCAGCGGGAGAGGGCCGGTTGTGCTCAGAGGCCCCACAGGCCAGGGGCAGGACCCAGCAGGGCCCCTGCCCCTGGCCAGCCTTGCCCAGACCTTCCTGGCCTCCGGGGGTACTGCCCCAGCAAGGGGCAGGCTGCGGGGACTGGGTCCAGACATGCCCGGGCGCCTCCCCAGGCTCATCCCCGCTGGTGCCTTTCCCCTGGGCCTAGGCCTCGCTTGAGGCCTCCTTGGAGAGGAGGTTGCTGCCAGGGGCTGTCTCCACACTGCAAGGGGCTGGAGCTCAGAGGGCCTCGTCAGAGGGAAGGGACCAGCAAAGGGCTGGATGCCCAAGACCTCTTTGGCCCAGCAGCCTCAGGGCAGCAGGGAGAGCAAGAGGCCCAGTGTGCCCCTAGGTCGGCTCTGCCCCTTCCCACACAGGCGGCCAGCCCAGCAGCTGCCTGACAGACTCTGGCTCCCCCGAGCTCTCTGCCGGTGCAGGGGGCAGGAACAGACGTGTGCATGTGGTTCTGCCTTGGCCTGGGAGTGTGGACCCCCTGCCTGGCCCCCAGGCTCAGGGGCAAGGGCCGGGAGAGAGCACCACCCCGAAGCGCTTTTCTCCCGGGCTTGGGAGCGTTGTGCGCGGCTGGCGGGAACAGCCGGCGAGAGTGCTTGCAAAGCGGCCTTTGGAGGCAGCCGGGGAGGTCTTCCAGCGGGAGAGGGCCGGTTGTGCTCAGAGGCCCCACAGGCCAGGGGCAGGACCCAGCAGGGCCCCTGCCCCTGGCCCGCCTTGCCCAGACCTTCCTGGCCTCCGGGGGTACTGCCCCAGCAAGGGGCAGGCTGCGGGGACTGGGTCCAGACATGCCCGGGCGCCTCCCCAGGCTCATCCCCGCTGGTGCCTTTCCCCTGGGCCTAGGCCTCGCTTGAGGCCTCCTTGGAGAGGAGGTTGCTGGCAGGGGCTGTCTCCACACTGCAAGGGGCTGGAGCTCAGAGGGCCTCGTCAGAGGGAAGGGACCAGCAAGGGGCTGGATGCCCAAGACCTCTTTGGCCCAGCAGCCTCACGGCAGCAGGGAGAGCAAGAGGCCCAGTGTGCCCCTAGGTCGGCTCTGCCCCTTCCCACACAGGCGGCCAGCCCAGCAGCTGCCTGACAGACTCTGGCTCCCCCGAGCTCTCTGCCGGTGCAGGGGGCAGGAACAGACGTGTGCATGTGGTTCTGCCTTGGCCTGGGAGTGTGGACCCCCTGCCTGGCCCCCAGGCTCAGGGGCAAGGGCCGGGAGAGAGCACCACCCCGAAGCGCTTTTCTCCCGGGCTTGGGAGCGTTGTGCGCGGCTGGCGGGAACAGCCGGCGAGAGTGCTTGCAAAGCGGCCTTTGGAGGCAGCCGGGGAGGTCTTCCAGCGGGAGAGGGCCGGTTGTGCTCAGAGGCCCCACAGGCCAGGGGCAGGACCCAGCAGGGCCCCTGCCCCTGGCCCGCCTTGCCCAGACCTTCCTGGCCTCCGGGGGTACTGCCCCAGCAAGGGGCAGGCTGCGGGGACTGGGTCCAGACATGCCCGGGCGCCTCCCCAGGCTCATCCCCGCTGGTGCCTTTCCCCTGGGCCTAGGCCTCGCTTGAGGCCTCCTTGGAGAGGAGGTTGCTGGCAGGGGCTGTCTCCACACTGCAAGGGGCTGGAGCTCAGAGGGCCTCGTCAGAGGGAAGGGACCAGCAAGGGGCTGGATGCCCAAGACCTCTTTGGCCCAGCAGCCTCAGGGCAGCAGGGAGAGCAAGAGGCCCAGTGTGCCCCTAGGTCGGCTCTGCCCCTTCCCACACAGGCGGCCAGCCCAGCAGCTGCCTGACAGACTCTGGCTCCCCCGAGCTCTCTGCCGGTGCAGGGGGCAGGAACAGACGTGTGCATGTGGTTCTGCCTTGGCCTGGGAGTGTGGACCCCCTGCCTGGCCCCCAGGCTCAGGGGCAAGGGCCGGGAGAGAGCACCACCCCGAAGCGCTTTTCTCCCGGGCTTGGGAGCGTTGTGCGCGGCTGGCGGGAACAGCCGGCGAGAGTGCTTGCAAAGCGGCCTTTGGAGGCAGCCGGGGAGGTCTTCCAGCGGGAGAGGGCCGGTTGTGCTCAGAGGCCCCACAGGCCAGGGGCAGGACCCAGCAGGGCCCCTGCCCCTGGCCCGCCTTGCCCAGACCTTCCTGGCCTCCGGGGGTACTGCCCCAGCAAGGGGCAGGCTGCGGGGACTGGGTCCAGACATGCCCGGGCGCCTCCCCAGGCTCATCCCCGCTGGTGCCTTTCCCCTGGGCCTAGGCCTCGCTTGAGGCCTCCTTGGAGAGGAGGTTGCTGGCAGGGGCTGTCTCCACACTGCAAGGGGCTGGAGCTCAGAGGGCCTCGTCAGAGGGAAGGGACCAGCAAGGGGCTGGATGCCCAAGACCTCTTTGGCCCAGCAGCCTCAGGGCAGCAGGGAGAGCAAGAGGCCCAGTGTGCCCCTAGGTCGGCTCTGCCCCTTCCCACACAGGCGGCCAGCCCAGCAGCTGCCTGACAGACTCTGGCTCCCCCGAGCTCTCTGCCGGTGCAGGGGGCAGGAACAGACGTGTGCATGTGGTTCTGCCTTGGCCTGGGAGTGTGGACCCCCTGCCTGGCCCCCAGGCTCAGGGGCAAGGGCCGGGAGAGAGCACCACCCCGAAGCGCTTTTCTCCCGGGCTTGGGAGCGTTGTGCGCGGGTGGCGGGAACAGCCGGCGAGAGTGCTTGCAAAGCGGCCTTTGGAGGCAGCCGGGGAGGTCTTCCAGCGGGAGAGGGCCGGTTGTGCTCAGAGGCCCCACAGGCCAGGGGCAGGACCCAGCAGGGCCCCTGCCCCTGGCCCGCCTTGCCCAGACCTTCCTGGCCTCCGGGGGTACTGCCCCAGCAAGGGGCAGGCTGCGGGGACTGGGTCCAGACATGCCCGGGCGCCTCCCCAGGCTCATCCCCGCTGGTGCCTTTCCCCTGGGCCTAGGCCTCGCTTGAGGCCTCCTTGGAGAGGAGGTTGCTGGCAGGGGCTGTCTCCACACTGCAAGGGGCTGGAGCTCAGAGGGCCTCGTCAGAGGGAAGGGACCAGCAAGGGGCTGGATGCCCAAGACCTCTTTGGCCCAGCAGCCTCAGGGCAGCAGGGAGAGCAAGAGGCCCAGTGTGCCCCTAGGTCGGCTCTGCCCCTTCCCACACAGGCGGCCAGCCCAGCAGCTGCCTGACAGACTCTGGCTCCCCCGAGCTCTCTGCCGGTGCAGGGGGCAGGAACAGACGTGTGCATGTGGTTCTGCCTTGGCCTGGGAGTGTGGACCCCCTGCCTGGCCCCCAGGCTCAGGGGCAAGGGCCGGGAGAGAGCACCACCCCGAAGCGCTTTTCTCCCGGGCTTGGGAGCGTTGTGCGCGGCTGGCGGGAACAGCCGGCGAGAGTACTTGCAAAGCGGCCTTTGGAGGCAGCCGGGGAGGTCTTCCAGCGGGAGAGGGCCGGTTGTGCTCAGAGGCCCCACAGGCCAGGGGCAGGACCCAGCAGGGCCCCTGCCCCTGGCCAGCCTTGCCCAGACCTTCCTGGCCTCCGGGGGTACTGCCCCAGCAAGGGGCAGGCTGCGGGGACTGGGTCCAGACATGCCCAGGCGCCTCCCCAGGCTCATCCCCGCTGGTGCCTTTCCCCTGGGCCTAGGCCTCGCTTGAGGCCTCCTTGGAGAGGAGGTTGCTGGCAGGGGCTGTCTCCACACTGCAAGGGGCTGGAGCTCAGAGGGCCTCGTCAGAGGGAAGGGACCAGCAAGGGGCTGGATGCCCAAGACCTCTTTGGCCCAGCAGCCTCAGGGCAGCAGGGAGAGCAAGAGGCCCAGTGTGCCCCTAGGTCGGCTCTGCCCCTTCCCACACAGGCGGCCAGCCCAGCAGCTGCCTGACAGACTCTGGCTCCCCCGAGCTCTCTGCCGGTGCAGGGGGCAGGAACAGACGTGTGCATGTGGTTCTGCCTTGGCCTGGGAGTGTGGACCCCCTGCCTGGCCCCCAGGCTCAGGGGCAAGGGCCGGGAGAGAGCACCACCCCGAAGCGCTTTTCTCCCGGGCTTGGGAGCGTTGTGCGCGGCTGGCGGGAACAGCCGGCGAGAGTGCTTGCAAAGCGGCCTTTGGAGGCAGCCGGGGAGGTCTTCCAGCGGGAGAGGGCCGGTTGTGCTCAGAGGCCCCACAGGCCAGGGGCAGGACCCAGCAGGGCCCCTGCCCCTGGCCAGCCTTACCCAGACCTTCCTGGCCTCCGGGGGTACTGCCCCAGCAAGGGGCAGGCTGCGGGGACTGGGTCCAGACATGCCCGGGCGCCTCCCCTGGCTCATCCCCGCTGGTGCCTTTCCCCTGGGCCTAGGCCTCGCTTGAGGCCTCCTTGGAGAGGAGGTTGCTGGCAGGGGCTGTCTCCACACTGCAAGGGGCTGGAGCTCAGAGGGCCTCGTCAGAGGGAAGGGACCAGCAAGGGGCTGGATGCCCAAGACCTCTTTGGCCCAGCAGCCTCAGGGCAGCAGGGAGAGCAAGAGGCCCAGTGTGCCCCTAGGTCGGCTCTGCCCCTTCCCACACAGGCGGCCAGCCCAGCAGCTGCCTGACAGACTCTGGCTCCCCCGAGCTCTCTGCCGGTGCAGGGGGCAGGAACAGACGTGTGCATGTGGTTCTGCCTTGGCCTGGGAGTGTGGACCCCCTGCCTGGCCCCCAGGCTCAGGGGCAAGGGCCGGGAGAGAGCACCACCCCGAAGCGCTTTTCTCCCGGGCTTGGGAGCGTTGTGCGCGGCTGGCGGGAACAGCCGGCGAGAGTGCTTGCAAAGCGGCCTTTGGAGGCAGCCGGGGAGGTCTTCCAGCGGGAGAGGGCCGGTTGTGCTCAGAGGCCCCACAGGCCAGGGGCAGGACCCAGCAGGGCCCCTGCCCCTGGCCAGCCTTGCCCAGACCTTCCTGGCCTCCGGGGGTACTGCCCCAGCAAGGGGCAGGCTGTGGGGACTGGGTCCAGACATGCCCGGGCGCCTCCCCAGGCTCATCCCCGCTGGTGCCTTTCCCCTGGGCCTAGGCCTCGCTTGAGGCCTCCTTGGAGAGGAGGTTGCTGGCAGGGGCTGTCTCCACACTGCAAGGGGCTGGAGCTCAGAGGGCCTCGTCAGAGGGAAGGGACCAGCAAGGGGCTGGATGCCCAAGACCTCTTTGGCCCAGCAGCCTCAGGGCAGCAGGGAGAGCAAGAGGCCCAGTGTGCCCCTAGGTCGGCTCTGCCCCTTCCCACACAGGCGGCCAGCCCAGCAGCTGCCTGACAGACTCTGGCTCCCCCGAGCTCTCTGCCGGTGCAGGGGGCAGGAACAGACGTGTGCATGTGGTTCTGCCTTGGCCTGGGAGTGTGGACCCCCTGCCTGGCCCCCAGGCTCAGGGGCAAGGGCCGGGAGAGAGCACCACCCCGAAGCGCTTTTCTCCCGGGCTTGGGAGCGTTGTGCGCGGCTGGCGGGAACAGCCGGCGAGAGTGCTTGCAAAGCGGCCTTTGGAGGCAGCCGGGGCGGTCTTCCAGCGGGAGAGGGCCGGTTGTGCTCAGAGGCCCCACAGGCCAGGGGCAGGACCCAGCAGGGCCCCTGCCCCTGGCCAGCCTTGCCCAGACCTTCCTGGCCTCCGGGGGTACTGCCCCAGCAAGGGGCAGGCTGCGGGGACTGGGTCCAGACATGCCCGGGCGCCTCCCCAGGCTCATCCCCGCTGGTGCCTTTCCCCTGGGCCTAGGCCTCACTTGAGGCCTCCTTGGAGAGGAGGTTGCTGGCAGGGGCTGTCTCCACACTGCAAGGGGCTGGAGCTCAGAGGGCCTCGTCAGAGGGAAGGGACCAGCAAGGGGCTGGATGCCCAAGACCTCTTTGGCCCAGCAGCCTCAGGGCAGCAGGGAGAGCAAGAGGCCCAGTGTGCCCCTAGGTCGGCTCTGCCCCTTCCCACACAGGCGGCCAGCCCAGCAGCTGCCTGACAGACTCTGGCTCCCCCGAGCTCTCTGCCGGTGCAGGGGGCAGGAACAGACGTGTGCATGTGGTTCTGCCTTGGCCTGGGAGTGTGGACCCCCTGCCTGGCCCCCAGGCTCAGGGGCAAGGGCCGGGAGAGAGCACCACCCCGAAGCGCTTTTCTCCCGGGCTTGGGAGCGTTGTGCGCGGCTGGCGGGAACAGCCGGCGAGAGTGCTTGCAAAGCGGCCTTTGGAGGCAGCCGGGGAGGTCTTCCAGCGGGAGAGGGCCGGTTGTGCTCAGAGGCCCCACAGGCCAGGGGCAGGACCCAGCAGGGCCCCTGCCCCTGGCCAGCCTTGCCCAGACCTTCCTGGCCTCCGGGGGTACTGCCCCAGCAAGGGGCAGGCTGTGGGGACTGGGTCCAGACATGCCCGGGCGCCTCCCCAGGCTCATCCCCGCTGGTGCCTTTCCCCTGGGCCTAGGCCTCGCTTGAGGCCTCCTTGGAGAGGAGGTTGCTGGCAGGGGCTGTCTCCACACTGCAAGGGGCTGGAGCTCAGAGGGCCTCGTCAGAGGGAAGGGACCAGCAAGGGGCTGGATGCCCAAGACCTCTTTGGCCCAGCAGCCTCAGGGCAGCAGGGAGAGCAAGAGGCCCAGTGTGCCCCTAGGTCGGCTCTGCCCCTTCCCACACAGGCGGCCAGCCCAGCAGCTGCCTGACAGACTCTGGCTCCCCCGAGCTCTCTGCCGGTGCAGGGGGCAGGAACAGACGTGTGCATGTGGTTCTGCCTTGGCCTGGGAGTGTGGACCCCCTGCCTGGCCCCCAGGCTCAGGGGCAAGGGCCGGGAGAGAGCACCACCCCGAAGCGCTTTTCTCCCGGGCTTGGGAGCGTTGTGCGCGGCTGGCGGGAACAGCCGGCGAGAGTGCTTGCAAAGCGGCCTTTGGAGGCAGCCGGGGAGGTCTTCCAGCGGGAGAGGGCCGGTTGTGCTCAGAGGCCCCACAGGCCAGGGGCAGGACCCAGCAGGGCCCCTGCCCCTGGCCCGCCTTGCCCAGACCTTCCTGGCCTCCGGGGGTACTGCCCCAGCAAGGGGCAGGCTGCGGGGACTGGGTCCAGACATGCCCGGGCGCCTCCCCAGGCTCATCCCCGCTGGTGCCTTTCCCCTCGGCCTAGGCCTCGCTTGAGGCCTCCTTGGAGACGAGGTTGCTGGCAGGGGCTGTCTCCACACTGCAAGGGGCTGGAGCTCAGAGGGCCTCTTCAGAGGGAAGGGACCAGCAAAGGGCTGGATGCCCAAGACCTCTTTGGCCCAGCAGCCTCAGGGCAGCAGGGAGAGCAAGAGGCCCAGTGTGCCCCTAGGTCGGCTCTGCCCCTTCCCACACCGGCGGCCAGCCCAGCAGCTGCCTGACAGACTCTGGCTCCCCCGAGCTCTCTGCCGGTGCAGGGGGCAGGAACAGACGTGTGCATGTGGTTCTGCCTTGGCCTGGGAGTGTGGACCCCCTGCCTGGCCCCCAGGCTCAGGGGCAAGGGCCGGGAGAGAGCACCACCCCGAAGCGCTTTTCTCCCGGGCTTGGGAGCGTTGTGCGCGGCTGGCGGGAACAGCCGGCGAGAGTGCTTGCAAAGCGGCCTTTGGAGGCAGCCGGGGAGGTCTTCCAGCGGGAGAGGGCCGGTTGTGCTCAGAGGCCCCACAGGCCAGGGGCAGGACCCAGCAGGGCCCCTGCCCCTGGCCCGCCTTGCCCAGACCTTCCTGGCCTCCGGGGGTACTGCCCCAGCAAGGGGCAGGCTGCGGGGACTGGGTCCAGACATGCCCGGGCGCCTCCCCAGGCTCATCCCCGCTGGTGCCTTTCCCCTGGGCCTAGGCCTCGCTTGAAGCCTCCTTGGAGACGAGGTTGCTGGCAGGGGCTGTCTCCACACTGCAAGGTGCTGGAGCTCAGAGGGCCTCGTCAGAGGGAAGGGACCAGCAAGGGGCTGGATGCCCAAGACCTCTTTGGCCCAGCAGCCTCAGGGCAGCAGGGAGAGCAAGAGGCCCAGTGTGGCCCTAGGTCGGCTCTGCCCCTTCCCACACAGGCGGCCAGCCCAGCAGCTGCCTGACAGACTCTGGCTCCCCCGAGCTCTCTGCCGGTGCAGGGGGCAGGAACAGACGTGTGCATGTGGTTCTGCCTTGGCCTGGGAGTGTGGACCCCCTGCCTGGCCCCCAGGCTCAGGGGCAAGGGCCGGGAGAGAGCACCACCCCGAAGCGCTTTTCTCCCGGGCTTGGGAGCGTTGTGCGCGGCTGGCGGGAACAGCCGGCGAGAGTGCTTGCAAAGCGGCCTTTGGAGGCAGCCGGGGAGGTCTTCCAGCGGGAGAGGGCCGGTTGTGCTCAGAGGCCCCACAGGCCAGGGGCAGGACCCAGCAGGATCCCTGACCCTGGCCAGCCTTGCCCAGACCGTCCTGGCCTCCGGGGGTACTGCCCCAGCAAGGGGCAGGCTGCGGGGACTGGGTCCAGACATGCCCGGGCGCCTCCCCAGGCTCATCCCCGCTGGTGCCTTTCCCCTGGGCCTAGGCCTCGCTTGAGGCCTCCTTGGAGAGGAGGTTGCTGGCAGGGGCTGTCTCCACACTGCAAGGGGCTGGAGCTCAGAGGGCCTCGTCAGAGGGAAGGGACCAGCAAGGGGCTGGATGCCCAAGACCTCTTTGGCCCAGCAGCCTCAGGGCAGCAGGGAGAGCAAGAGGCCCAGTGTGCCCCTAGGTCGGCTCTGCCCCTTCCCACACAGGCGGCCAGCCCAGCAGCTGCCTGACAGACTCTGGCTCCCCCGAGCTCTCTGCCGGTGCAGGGGGCAGGAACAGACGTGTGCATGTGGTTCTGCCTTGGCCTGGGAGTGTGGACCCCCTGCCTGGCCCCCAGGCTCAGGGGCAAGGGCCGGGAGAGAGCACCACCCCGAAGCGCTTTTCTCCCGGGCTTGGGAGCGTTGTGCGCGGCTGGCGGGAACAGCCGGCGAGAGTGCTTGCAAAGCGGCCTTTGGAGGCAGCCGGGGAGGTCTTCCAGCGGCAGAGGGCCGGTTGTGCTCAGAGGCCCCACAGGCCAGGGGCAGGACCCAGCAGGGCCCCTGCCCCTGGCCAGCCTTGCCCAGACCTTCCTGGCCTCCGGGGGTACTGCCCCAGCAAGGGGCAGGCTGCGGGGACTGGGTCCAGACATGCCCGGGCGCCTCCCCAGGCTCATCCCCGCTGGTGCCTTTCCCCTGGGCCTAGGCCTCGCTTGAGGCCTCCTTGGAGACGAGGTTGCTGGCAGGGGCTGTCTCCACACTGCAAGGGGCTGGAGCTCAGAGGGCCTCGTCAGAGGGAAGGGACCAGCAAGGGGCTGGATGCCCAAGACCTCTTTGGCCCAGCAGCCTCAGGGCAGCAGGGAGAGCAAGAGGCCCAGTGTGCCCCTAGGTCGGCTCTGCCCCTTCCCACACAGGCGGCCAGCCCAGCAGCTGCCTGACAGACTCTGGCTCCCCCGAGCTCTCTGCCGGTGCAGGGGGCAGGAACAGACGTGTGCATGTGGTTCTGCCTTGGCCTGGGAGTGTGGACCCCCTGCCTGGCCCCCAGGCTCCGGGGCAAGGGCCGGGAGAGAGCACCACCCCGAAGCGCTTTTCTCCCGGGCTTGGGAGCGTTGTGCACGGCTGGCGGGAACAGCCGGCGAGAGTGCTTGCAAAGAGGCCTTCGGAGGCAGCCGGGGAGGTCTTCCAGCGGGAGAGGGCCGGTTGTGCTCAGAGGCCCCACAGGCCAGGGGCAGGACCCAGCAGGGCCCCTGCCCCTGGCCAGCCTTGCCCAGACCTTCCTGGCCTCCGGGGGTACTGCCCCAGCAAGGGGCAGGCTCCGGGGACTGGGTCCAGACATGCCCGGGCGCCTCCCCAGGCTCATCCCCGCTGGTGCCTTTCCCCTGGGCCTAGGCCTCGCTTGAGGCCTCCTTGGAGAGGAGGTTGCTGGCAGGGGCTGTCTCCACACTGCAAGGGGCTGGAGCTCAGAGGGCCTCGTCAGAGGGAAGGGACCAGCAAGGGGCTGGATGCCCAAGACCTCTTTGGCCCAGCAGCCTCAGGGCAGCAGGGAGAGCAAGAGGCCCAGTGTGCCCCTAGGTCGGCTCTGCCCCTTCCCACACAGGCGGCCAGCCCAGCAGCTGCCTGACAGACTCTGGCTCCCCCGAGCTCTCTGCCGGTGCAGGGGGCAGGAACAGACGTGTGCATGTGGTTCTGCCTTGGCCTGGGAGTGTGGACCCCCTGCCTGGCCCCCAGGCTCAGGGGCAAGGGCCGGGAGAGAGCACCACCCCGAAGCGCTTTTCTCCCGGGCTTGGGAGCGTTGTGCGCGGCTGGCGGGAACAGCCGGCGAGAGTGCTTGCAAAGCGGCCTTTGGAGGCAGCCGGGGAGGTCTTCCAGCGGGAGAGGGCCGGTTGTGCTCAGAGGCCCCACAGGCCAGGGGCAGGACCCAGCAGGGCCCCTGCCCCTGGCCAGCCTTGCCCAGACCTTCCTGGCCTCCGGGGGTACTGCCCCAGCAAGGGGCAGGCTGCGGGGACTGGGTCCAGACATGCCCGGGCGCCTCCCCAGGCTCATCCCCGCTGGTGCCTTTCCCCTGGGCCTAGGCCTCGCTTGAGGCCTCCTTGGAGAGGAGGTTGCTGGCAGGGGCTGTCTCCACACTGCAAGGGGCTGGAGCTCAGAGGGCCTCGTCAGAGGGAAGGACCAGCAAGGGGCTGGATGCCCAAGGCCTCTTTGGCCCAGCAGCCTCAGGGCAGCAGGGAGAGCAAGAGGCCCAGTGTGCCCCTAGGTCGGCTCTGCCCCTTCCCACACAGGCGGCCAGCCCAGCAGCTGCCTGACAGACTCTGGCTCCCCCGAGCTCTCTGCCGGTGCAGGGGGCAGGAACAGACGTGTGCATGTGGTTCTGCCTTGGCCTGGGAGTGTGGACCCCCTGCCTGGCCCCCAGGCTCAGGGGCAAGGGCCGGGAGAGAGCACCACCCCGAAGCGCTTTTCTCCCGGGCTTGGGAGCGTTGTGCGCGGCTGGCGGGAACAGCCGGCGAGAGTGCTTGCAAAGCGGCCTTTGGAGGCAGCCGGGGAGGTCTTCCAGCGGGAGAGGGCCGGTTGTGCTCAGAGGCCCCACAGGCCAGGGGCAGGACCCAGCAGGGCCCCTGCCCCTGGCCCGCCTTGCCCAGACCTTCCTGGCCTCCGGGGGTACTGCCCCAGCAAGGGGCAGGCTGCGGGGACTGGGTCCAGACATGCCCGGGCGCCTCCCCAGGCTCATCCCCGCTGGTGCCTTTCCCCTGGGCCTAGGCCTCGCTTGAGGCCTCCTTGGAGAGGAGGTTGCTGGCAGGGGCTGTCTCCACACTGCAAGGGGCTGGAGCTCAGAGGGCCTCGTCAGAGGGAAGGGACCAGCAAGGGGCTGGATGCCCAAGACCTCTTTGGCCCAGCAGCCTCAGGGCAGCAGGGAGAGCAAGAGGCCCAGTGTGCCCCTAGGTCGGCTCTGCCCCTTCCCACACAGGCGGCCAGCCCAGCAGCTGCCTGACAGACTCTGGCTCCCCCGAGCTCTCTGCCGGTGCAGGGGGCAGGAACAGACGTGTGCATGTGGTTCTGCCTTGGCCTGGGAGTGTGGACCCCCTGCCTGGCCCCCAGGCTCAGGGGCAAGGGCCGGGAGAGAGCACCACCCCGAAGCGCTTTTCTCCCGGGCTTGGGAGCGTTGTGCGCGGCTGGCGGGAACAGCCGGCGAGAGTGCTTGCAAAGCGGCCTTTGGAGGCAGCCGGGGAGGTCTTCCAGCGGGAGAGGGCCGGTTGTGCTCAGAGGCCCCACAGGCCAGGGGCAGGACCCAGCAGGGCCCCTGCCCCTGGCCAGCCTTGCCCAGACCTTCCTGGCCTCCGGGGGTACTGCCCCAGCAAGGGGCAGGCTGCGGGGACTGGGTCCAGACATGCCCGGGCGCCTCCCCAGGCTCATCCCCGCTGGTGCCTTTCCCCTGGGCCTAGGCCTCGCTTGAGGCCTCCTTGGAGAGGAGGTTGCTGGCAGGGGCTGTCTCCACACTGCAAGGGGCTGGAGCTCAGAGGGCCTCGTCAGAGGGAAGGGACCAGCAAAGGGCTGGATGCCCAAGACCTCTTTGGCCCAGCAGCCTCAGGGCAGCAGGGAGAGCAAGAGGCCCAGTGTGCCCCTAGGTCGGCTCTGCCCCTTCCCACACAGGCGGCCAGCCCAGCAGCTGCCTGACAGACTCTGGCTCCCCCGAGCTCTCTGCCGGTGCAGGGGGCAGGAACAGACGTGTGCATGTGGTTCTGCCTTGGCCTGGGAGTGTGGACCCCCTGCCTGGCCCCCAGGCTCAGGGGCAAGGGCCGGGAGAGAGCACCACCCCGAAGCGCTTTTCTCCCGGGCTTGGGAGCGTTGTGCGCGGCTGGCGGGAACAGCCGGCGAGAGTGCTTGCAAAGCGGCCTTTGGAGGCAGCCGGGGAGGTCTTCCAGCGGGAGAGGGCCGGTTGTGCTCAGAGGCCCCACAGGCCAGGGGCAGGACCCAGCAGGGCCCCTGCCCCTGGCCCGCCTTGCCCAGACCTTCCTGGCCTCCGGGGGTACTGCCCCAGCAAGGGGCAGGCTGCGGGGACTGGGTCCAGACATGCCCGGGCGCCTCCCCAGGCTCATCCCCGCTGGTGCCTTTCCCCTGGGCCTAGGCCTCGCTTGAGGCCTCCTTGGAGAGGAGGTTGCTGGCAGGGGCTGTCTCCACACTGCAAGGGGCTGGAGCTCAGAGGGCCTCGTCAGAGGGAAGGGACCAGCAAGGGGCTGGATGCCCAAGACCTCTTTGGCCCAGCAGCCTCACGGCAGCAGGGAGAGCAAGAGGCCCAGTGTGCCCCTAGGTCGGCTCTGCCCCTTCCCACACAGGCGGCCAGCCCAGCAGCTGCCTGACAGACTCTGGCTCCCCCGAGCTCTCTGCCGGTGCAGGGGCCAGGAACAGACGTGTGCATGTGGTTCTGCCTTGGCCTGGGAGTGTGGACCCCCTGCCTGGCCCCCAGGCTCAGGGGCAAGGGCCGGGAGAGAGCACCACCCCGAAGCGCTTTTCTCCCGGGCTTGGGAGCGTTGTGCGCGGCTGGCGGGAACAGCCGGCGAGAGTGCTTGCAAAGCGGCCTTTGGAGGCAGCCGGGGAGGTCTTCCAGCGGGAGAGGGCCGGTTGTGCTCAGAGGCCCCACAGGCCAGGGGCAGGACCCAGCAGGGCCCCTGCCCCTGGCCCGCCTTGCCCAGACCTTCCTGGCCTCCGGGGGTACTGCCCCAGCAAGGGGCAGGCTGCGGGGACTGGGTCCAGACATGCCCGGGCGCCTCCCCAGGCTCATCCCCGCTGGTGCCTTTCCCCTGGGCCTAGGCCTCGCTTGAGGCCTCCTTGGAGAGGAGGTTGCTGGCAGGGGCTGTCTCCACACTGCAAGGGGCTGGAGCTCAGAGGGCCTCGTCAGAGGGAAGGGACCAGCAAGGGGCTGGATGCCCAAGACCTCTTTGGCCCAGCAGCCTCAGGGCAGCAGGGAGAGCAAGAGGCCCAGTGTGCCCCTAGGTCGGCTCTGCCCCTTCCCACACAGGCGGCCAGCCCAGCAGCTGCCTGACAGACTCTGGCTCCCCCGAGCTCTCTGCCGGTGCAGGGGGCAGGAACAGACGTGTGCATGTGGTTCTGCCTTGGCCTGGGAGTGTGGACCCCCTGCCTGGCCCCCAGGCTCAGGGGCAAGGGCCGGGAGAGAGCACCACCCCGAAGCGCTTTTCTCCCGGGCTTGGGAGCGTTGTGCGCGGCTGGCGGGAACAGCCGGCGAGAGTGCTTGCAAAGCGGCCTTTGGAGGCAGCCGGGGAGGTCTTCCAGCGGGAGAGGGCCGGTTGTGCTCAGAGGCCCCACAGGCCAGGGGCAGGACCCAGCAGGGCCCCTGCCCCTGGCCCGCCTTGCCCAGACCTTCCTGGCCTCCGGGGGTACTGCCCCAGCAAGGGGCAGGCTGCGGGGACTGGGTCCAGACATGCCCGGGCGCCTCCCCAGGCTCATCCCCGCTGGTGCCTTTCCCCTGGGCCTAGGCCTCGCTTGAGGCCTCCTTGGAGAGGAGGTTGCTGGCAGGGGCTGTCTCCACACTGCAAGGGGCTGGAGCTCAGAGGGCCTCGTCAGAGGGAAGGGACCAGCAAAGGGCTGGATGCCCAAGACCTCTTTGGCCCAGCAGCCTCAGGGCAGCAGGGAGAGCAAGAGGCCCAGTGTGCCCCTAGGTCGGCTCTGCCCCTTCCCACACAGGCGGCCAGCCCAGCAGCTGCCTGACAGACTCTGGCTCCCCCGAGCTCTCTGCCGGTGCAGGGGGCAGGAAGAGACGTGTGCATGTGGTTCTGCCTTGGCCTGGGAGTGTGGACCCCCTGCCTGGCCCCCAGGCTCAGGGGCAAGGGCCGGGAGAGAGCACCACCCCGAAGCGCTTTTCTCCCGGGCTTGGGAGCGTTGTGCGCGGCTGGCGGGAACAGCCGGCGAGAGTGCTTGCAAAGCGGCCTTTGGAGGCAGCCGGGGAGGTCTTCCAGCGGGAGAGGGCCGGTTGTGCTCAGAGGCCCCACAGGCCAGGGGCAGGACCCAGCAGGGCCCCTGCCCCTGGCCCGCCTTGCCCAGACCTTCCTGGCCTCCGGGGGTACTGCCCCAGCAAGGGGCAGGCTGCGGGGACTGGGTCCAGACATGCCCGGGCGCCTCCCCAGGCTCATCCCCGCTGGTGCCTTTCCCCTGGGCCTAGGCCTCGCTTGAGGCCTCCTTGGAGAGGAGGTTGCTGGCAGGGGCTGTCTCCACACTGCAAGGGGCTGGAGCTCAGAGGGCCTCGTCAGAGGGAAGGGACCAGCAAGGGGCTGGATGCCCAAGACCTCTTTGGCCCAGCAGCCTCAGGGCAGCAGGGAGAGCAAGAGGCCCAGTGTGCCCCTAGGTCGGCTCTGCCCCTTCCCACACAGGCGGCCAGCCCAGCAGCTGCCTGACAGACTCTGGCTCCCCCGAGCTCTCTGCCGGTGCAGGGGGCAGGAACAGACGTGTGCATGTGGTTCTGCCTTGGCCTGGGAGTGTGGACCCCCTGCCTGGCCCCCAGGCTCAGGGGCAAGGGCCGGGAGAGAGCACCACCCCGAAGCGCTTTTCTCCCGGGCTTGGGAGCGTTGTGCGCGGCTGGCGGGAACAGCCGGCGAGAGTGCTTGCAAAGCGGCCTTTGGAGGCAGCCGGGGAGGTCTTCCAGCGGGAGAGGGCCGGTTGTGCTCAGAGGCCCCACAGGCCAGGGGCAGGACCCAGCAGGGCCCCTGCCCCTGGCCCGCCTTGCCCAGACCTTCCTGGCCTCCGGGGGTACTGCCCCAGCAAGGGGCAGGCTGCGGGGACTGGGTCCAGACATGCCCGGGCGCCTCCCCAGGCTCATCCCCGCTGGTGCCTTTCCCCTGGGCCTAGGCCTCGCTTGAGGCCTCCTTGGAGAGGAGGTTGCTGGCAGGGGCTGTCTCCACACTGCAAGGGGCTGGAGCTCAGAGGGCCTCGTCAGAGGGAAGGGACCAGCAAGGGGCTGGATGCCCAAGACCTCTTTGGCCCAGCAGCCTCAGGGCAGCAGGGAGAGCAAGAGGCCCAGTGTGCCCCTAGGTCGGCTCTGCCCCTTCCCACACAGGCGGCCAGCCCAGCAGCTGCCTGACAGACTCTGGCTCCCCCGAGCTCTCTGCCGGTGCAGGGGGCAGGAACAGACGTGTGCATGTGGTTCTGCCTTGGCCTGGGAGTGTGGACCCCCTGCCTGGCCCCCAGGCTCAGGGGCAAGGGCCGGGAGAGAGCACCACCCCGAAGCGCTTTTCTCCCGGGCTTGGGAGCGTTGTGCGCGGCTGGCGGGAACAGCCGGCGAGAGTGCTTGCAAAGCGGCCTTTGGAGGCAGCCGGGGAGGTCTTCCAGCGGCAGAGGGCCGGTTGTGCTCAGAGGCCCCACAGGCCGGGGGCAGGACCCAGCAGGGCCCCTGCCCCTGGCCAGCCTTGCCCAGACCTTCCTGGCCTCCGGGGGTACTGCCCCAGCAAGGGGCAGGCTGCGGGGACTGGGTCCAGACATGCCCGGGCGCCTCCCCAGGCTCATCCCCGCTGGTGCCTTTCCCCTGGGCCTAGGCCTCGCTTGAGGCCTCCTTGGAGACGAGGTTGCTGGCAGGGGCTGTCTCCACACTGCAAGGGGCTGGAGCTCAGAGGGCCTCGTCAGAGGGAAGGGACCAGCAAGGGGCTGGATGCCCAAGACCTCTTTGGCCCAGCAGCCTCAGGGCAGCAGGGAGAGCAAGAGGCCCAGTGTGCCCCTAGGTCGGCTCTGCCCCTTCCCACACAGGCGGCCAGCCCAGCAGCTGCCTGACAGACTCTGGCTCCCCCGAGCTCTCTGCCGGTGCAGGGGGCAGGAACAGACGTGTGCATGTGGTTCTGCCTTGGCCTGGGAGTGTGGACCCCCTGCCTGGCCCCCAGGCTCAGGGGCAAGGGCCGGGAG
The DNA here is from genome assembly GCF_910594005.1 of Cervus elaphus. NCBI lineage: Eukaryota > Metazoa > Chordata > Mammalia > Artiodactyla > Cervidae > Cervus > Cervus elaphus. The sequence goes on from NW_025316749.1 coordinate 106,077, forward strand.
AGAGCACCACCCCGAAGCGCTTTTCTCCCGGGCTTGGGAGCGTTGTGCGCGGCTGGCGGGAACAGCCGGCGAGAGTGCTTGCAAAGCGGCCTTTGGAGGCAGCCGGGGAGGTCTTCCAGCGGGAGAGGGCCGGTTGTGCTCAGAGGCCCCACAGGCCAGGGGCAGGACCCAGCAGGGCCCCTGCCCCTGGCCCGCCTTGCCCAGACCTTCCTGGCCTCCGGGGGTACTGCCCCAGCAAGGGGCAGGCTGCGGGGACTGGGTCCAGACATGCCCGGGCGCCTCCCCAGGCTCATCCCCGCTGGTGCCTTTCCCCTGGGCCTAGGCCTCGCTTGAGGCCTCCTTGGAGAGGAGGTTGCTGGCAGGGGCTGTCTCCACACTGCAAGGGGCTGGAGCTCAGAGGGCCTCGTCAGAGGGAAGGGACCAGCAAAGGGCTGGATGCCCAAGACCTCTTTGGCCCAGCAGCCTCAGGGCAGCAGGGAGAGCAAGAGGCCCAGTGTGCCCCTAGGTCGGCTCTGCCCCTTCCCACACAGGCGGCCAGCCCAGCAGCTGCCTGACAGACTCTGGCTCCCCCGAGCTCTCTGCCGGTGCAGGGGGCAGGAACAGACGTGTGCATGTGGTTCTGCCTTGGCCTGGGAGTGTGGACCCCCTGCCTGGCCCCCAGGCTCAGGGGCAAGGGCCGGGAGAGAGCACCACCCCGAAGCGCTTTTCTCCCGGGCTTGGGAGCGTTGTGCGCGGCTGGCGGGAACAGCCGGCGAGAGTGCTTGCAAAGCGGCCTTTGGAGGCAGCCGGGGAGGTCTTCCAGCGGGAGAGGGCCGGTTGTGCTCAGAGGCCCCACAGGCCAGGGGCAGGACCCAGCAGGGCCCCTGCCCCTGGCCCGCCTTGCCCAGACCTTCCTGGCCTCCGGGGGTACTGCCCCAGCAAGGGGCAGGCTGCGGGGACTGGGTCCAGACATGCCCGGGCGCCTCCCCAGGCTCATCCCCGCTGGTGCCTTTCCCCTGGGCCTAGGCCTCGCTTGAGGCCTCCTTGGAGAGGAGGTTGCTGGCAGGGGCTGTCTCCACACTGCAAGGGGCTGGAGCTCAGAGGGCCTCGTCAGAGGGAAGGGACCAGCAAGGGGCTGGATGCCCAAGACCTCTTTGGCCCAGCAGCCTCAGGGCAGCAGGGAGAGCAAGAGGCCCAGTGTGCCCCTAGGTCGGCTCTGCCCCTTCCCACACAGGCGGCCAGCCCAGCAGCTGCCTGACAGACTCTGGCTCCCCCGAGCTCTCTGCCGGTGCAGGGGGCAGGAACAGACGTGTGCATGTGGTTCTGCCTTGGCCTGGGAGTGTGGACCCCCTGCCTGGCCCCCAGGCTCAGGGGCAAGGGCCGGGAGAGAGCACCACCCCGAAGCGCTTTTCTCCCGGGCTTGGGAGCGTTGTGCGCGGCTGGCGGGAACAGCCGGCGAGAGTGCTTGCAAAGCGGCCTTTGGAGGCAGCCGGGGAGGTCTTCCAGCGGCAGAGGGCCGGTTGTGCTCAGAGGCCCCACAGGCCAGGGGCAGGACCCAGCAGGATCCCTGCCCCTGGCCAGCCTTGCCCAGACCGTCCTGGCCTCCGGGGGTACTGCCCCAGCAAGGGGCAGGCTGCGGGGACTGGGTCCAGACATGCCCGGGCGCCTCCCCAGGCTCATCCCCGCTGGTGCCTTTCCCCTGGGCCTAGGCCTCGCTTGAGGCCTCCTTGGAGAGGAGGTTGCTGGCAGGGGCTGTCTCCACACTGCAAGGGGCTGGAGCCCAGAGGGCCTCGTCAGAGGGAAGGGACCAGCAAGGGGCTGGATGCCCAAGACCTCTTTGGCCCAGCAGCCTCAGGGCAGCAGGGAGAGCAAGAGGCCCAGTGTGCCCCTAGGTCGGCTCTGCCCCTTCCCACACAGGCGGCCAGCCCAGCAGCTGCCTGACAGACTCTGGCTCCCCCGAGCTCTCTGCCGGTGCAGGGGGCAGGAACAGACGTGTGCATGTGGTTCTGCCTTGGCCTGGGAGTGTGGACCCCCTGCCTGGCCCCCAGGCTCAGGGGCAAGGGCCGGGAGAGAGCACCACCCCGAAGCGCTTTTCTCCCGGGCTTGGGAGCGTTGTGCGCGGCTGGCGGGAACAGCCGGCGAGAGTGCTTGCAAAGCGGCCTTTGGAGGCAGCCGGGGAGGTCTTCCAGCGGGAGAGGGCCGGTTGTGCTCAGAGGCCCCACAGGCCAGGGGCAGGACCCAGCAGGGCCCCTGCCCCTGGCCCGCCTTGCCCAGACCTTCCTGGCCTCCGGGGGTACTGCCCCAGCAAGGGGCAGGCTGCGGGGACTGGGTCCAGACATGCCCGGGCGCCTCCCCAGGCTCATCCCCGCTGGTGCCTTTCCCCTGGGCCTAGGCCTCGCTTGAGGCCTCCTTGGAGAGGAGGTTGCTGGCAGGGGCTGTCTCCACACTGCAAGGGGCTGGAGCTCAGAGGGCCTCGTCAGAGGGAAGGGACCAGCAAAGGGCTGGATGCCCAAGACCTCTTTGGCCCAGCAGCCTCAGGGCAGCAGGGAGAGCAAGAGGCCCAGTGTGCCCCTAGGTCGGCTCTGCCCCTTCCCACACAGGCGGCCAGCCCAGCAGCTGCCTGACAGACTCTGGCTCCCCCGAGCTCTCTGCCGGTGCAGGGGGCAGGAACAGACGTGTGCATGTGGTTCTGCCTTGGCCTGGGAGTGTGGACCCCCTGCCTGGCCCCCAGGCTCAGGGGCAAGGGCCGGGAGAGAGCACCACCCCGAAGCGCTTTTCTCCCGGGCTTGGGAGCGTTGTGCGCGGCTGGCGGGAACAGCCGGCGAGAGTGCTTGCAAAGCGGCCTTTGGAGGCAGCCGGGGAGGTCTTCCAGCGGGAGAGGGCCGGTTGTGCTCAGAGGCCCCACAGGCCAGGGGCAGGACCCAGCAGGGCCCCTGCCCCTGGCCCGCCTTGCCCAGACCTTCCTGGCCTCCGGGGGTACTGCCCCAGCAAGGGGCAGGCTGCGGGGACTGGGTCCAGACATGCCCGGGCGCCTCCCCAGGCTCATCCCCGCTGGTGCCTTTCCCCTGGGCCTAGGCCTCGCTTGAGGCCTCCTTGGAGAGGAGGTTGCTGGCAGGGGCTGTCTCCACACTGCAAGGGGCTGGAGCTCAGAGGGCCTCGTCAGAGGGAAGGGACCAGCAAGGGGCTGGATGCCCAAGACCTCTTTGGCCCAGCAGCCTCAGGGCAGCAGGGAGAGCAAGAGGCCCAGTGTGCCCCTAGGTCGGCTCTGCCCCTTCCCACACAGGCGGCCAGCCCAGCAGCTGCCTGACAGACTCTGGCTCCCCCGAGCTCTCTGCCGGTGCAGGGGGCAGGAACAGACGTGTGCATGTGGTTCTGCCTTGGCCTGGGAGTGTGGACCCCCTGCCTGGCCCCCAGGCTCAGGGGCAAGGGCCGGGAGAGAGCACCACCCCGAAGCGCTTTTCTCCCGGGCTTGGGAGCGTTGTGCGCGGCTGGCGGGAACAGCCGGCGAGAGTGCTTGCAAAGCGGCCTTTGGAGGCAGCCGGGGAGGTCTTCCAGCGGCAGAGGGCCGGTTGTGCTCAGAGGCCCCACAGGCCAGGGGCAGGACCCAGCAGGATCCCTGCCCCTGGCCAGCCTTGCCCAGACCGTCCTGGCCTCCGGGGGTACTGCCCCAGCAAGGGGCAGGCTGCGGGGACTGGGTCCAGACATGCCCGGGCGCCTCCCCAGGCTCATCCCCGCTGGTGCCTTTCCCCTGGGCCTAGGCCTCGCTTGAGGCCTCCTTGGAGAGGAGGTTGCTGGCAGGGGCTGTCTCCACACTGCAAGGGGCTGGAGCCCAGAGGGCCTCGTCAGAGGGAAGGGACCAGCAAGGGGCTGGATGCCCAAGACCTCTTTGGCCCAGCAGCCTCAGGGCAGCAGGGAGAGCAAGAGGCCCAGTGTGCCCCTAGGTCGGCTCTGCCCCTTCCCACACAGGCGGCCAGCCCAGCAGCTGCCTGACAGACTCTGGCTCCCCCGAGCTCTCTGCCGGTGCAGGGGGCAGGAACAGACGTGTGCATGTGGTTCTGCCTTGGCCTGGGAGTGTGGACCCCCTGCCTGGCCCCCAGGCTCAGGGGCAAGGGCCGGGAGAGAGCACCACCCCGAAGCGCTTTTCTCCCGGGCTTGGGAGCGTTGTGCGCGGCTGGCGGGAACAGCCGGCGAGAGTGCTTGCAAAGCGGCCTTTGGAGGCAGCCGGGGAGGTCTTCCAGCGGGAGAGGGCCGGTTGTGCTCAGAGGCCCCACAGGCCAGGGGCAGGACCCAGCAGGGCCCCTGCCCCTGGCCCGCCTTGCCCAGACCTTCCTGGCCTCCGGGGGTACTGCCCCAGCAAGGGGCAGGCTGCGGGGACTGGGTCCAGACATGCCCGGGCGCCTCCCCAGGCTCATCCCCGCTGGTGCCTTTCCCCTGGGCCTAGGCCTCGCTTGAGGCCTCCTTGGAGAGGAGGTTGCTGGCAGGGGCTGTCTCCACACTGCAAGGGGCTGGAGCTCAGAGGGCCTCGTCAGAGGGAAGGGACCAGCAAGGGGCTGGATGCCCAAGACCTCTTTGGCCCAGCAGCCTCAGGGCAGCAGGGAGAGCAAGAGGCCCAGTGTGCCCCTAGGTCGGCTCTGCCCCTTCCCACACAGGCGGCCAGCCCAGCAGCTGCCTGACAGACTCTGGCTCCCCCGAGCTCTCTGCCGGTGCAGGGGGCAGGAACAGACGTGTGCATGTGGTTCTGCCTTGGCCTGGGAGTGTGGACCCCCTGCCTGGCCCCCAGGCTCAGGGGCAAGGCCCGGGAGAGAGCACCACCCCGAAGCGCTTTTCTCCCGGGCTTGGGAGCGTTGTGCGCGGCTGGCGGGAACAGCCGGCGAGAGTGCTTGCAAAGCGGCCTTTGGAGGCAGCCGGGAAGGTCTTCCAGCGGGAGAGGGCCGGTTGTGCTCAGAGGCCCCACAGGCCAGGGGCAGGACCCAGCAGGGCCCCTGCCCCTGGCCAGCCTTGCCCAGACCTTCCTGGCCTCCGGGGGTACTGCCCCAGCAAGGGGCAGGCTGCGGGGACTGGGTCCAGACATGCCCGGGCGCCTCCCCAGGCTCATCCCCGCTGGTGCCTTTCCCCTGGGCCTAGGCCTCGCTTGAGGCCTCCTTGGAGACGAGGTTGCTGGCAGGGGCTGTCTCCACACTGCAAGGGGCTGGAGCTCAGAGGGCCTCGTCAGAGGGAAGGGACCAGCAAGGGGCTGGATGCCCAAGACCTCTTTGGCCCAGCAGCCTCAGGGCAGCAGGGAGAGCAAGAGGCCCAGTGTGCCCCTAGGTCGGCTCTGCCCCTTCCCACACAGGCGGCCAGCCCAGCAGCTGCCTGACAGACTCTGGCTCCCCCGAGCTCTCTGCCGGTGCAGGGGGCAGGAACAGACGTGTGCATGTGGTTCTGCCTTGGCCTGGGAGTGTGGGCCCCCTGCCTGGCCCCCAGGCTCAGGGGCAAGGGCCGAGAGAGAGCACCACCCCGAAGCGCTTTTCTCCCGGGCTTGGGAGCGTTGTGCGCGGCTGGCGGGAACAGCCGGCGAGAGTGCTTGCAAAGCGGCCTTTGGAGGCAGCCGGGGAGGTCTTCCAGCGGGAGAGGGCCGGTTGTGCTCAGAGGCCCCACAGGCCAGGGGCAGGACCCAGCAGGGCCCCTGCCCCTGGCCCGCCTTGCCCAGACCTTCCTGGCCTCCGGGGGTACTGCCCCAGCAAGGGGCAGGCTGCGGGGACTGGGTCCAGACATGCCCGGGCGCCTCCCCAGGCTCATCCCCGCTGGTGCCTTTCCCCTGGGCCTAGGCCTCGCTTGAGGCCTCCTTGGAGAGGAGGTTGCTGGCAGGGGCTGTCTCCACACTGCAAGGGGCTGGAGCTCAGAGGGCCTCGTCAGAGGGAAGGGACCAGCAAAGGGCTGGATGCCCAAGACCTCTTTGGCCCAGCAGCCTCAGGGCAGCAGGGAGAGCAAGAGGCCCAGTGTGCCCCTAAGTCGGCTCTGCCCCTTCCCACACAGGCGGCCAGCCCAGCAGCTGCCTGACAGACTCTGGCTCCCCCGAGCTCTCTGCCGGTGCAGGGGCCAGGAACAGACGTGTGCATGTGGTTCTGCCTTGGCCTGGGAGTGTGGACCCCCTGCCTGGCCCCCAGGCTCAGGGGCAAGGCCCGGGAGAGAGCACCACCCCGAAGCGCTTTTCTCCCGGGCTTGGGAGCGTTGTGCGCGGCTGGCGGGAACAGCCGGCGAGAGTGCTTGCAAAGCGGCCTTTGGAGGCAGCCGGGGAGGTCTTCCAGCGGGAGAGGGCCGGTTGTGCTCAGAGGCCCCACAGGCCAGGGGCAGGACCCAGCAGGGCCCCTGCCCCTGGCCCGCCTTGCCCAGACCTTCCTGGCCTCCGGGGGTACTGCCCCAGCAAGGGGCAGGCTGCGGGGACTGGGTCCAGACATGCCCGGGCGCCTCCCCAGGCTCATCCCCGCTGGTGCCTTTCCCCTGGGCCTAGGCCTCGCTTGAGGCCTCCTTGGAGAGGAGGTTGCTGGCAGGGGCTGTCTCCACACTGCAAGGGGCTGGAGCTCAGAGGGCCTCGTCAGAGGGAAGGGACCAGCAAAGGGCTGGATGCCCAAGACCTCTTTGGCCCAGCAGCCTCAGGGCAGCAGGGAGAGCAAGAGGCCCAGTGTGCCCCTAGGTCGGCTCTGCCCCTTCCCACACAGGCGGCCAGCCCAGCAGCTGCCTGACAGACTCTGGCTCCCCCGAGCTCTCTGCCGGTGCAGGGGGCAGGAACAGACGTGTGCATGTGGTTCTGCCTTGGCCTGGGAGTGTGGACCCCCTGCCTGGCCCCCAGGCTCAGGGGCAAGGGCCGGGAGAGAGCACCACCCCGAAGCGCTTTTCTCCCGGGCTTGGGAGCATTGTGCGCGGCTGGCGGGAACAGCCGGCGAGAGTGCTTGCAAAGCGGCCTTTGGAGGCAGCCGGGGAGGTCTTCCAGCGGGAGAGGGCCGGTTGTGCTCAGAGGCCCCACAGGCCAGGGGCAGGACCCAGCAGGGCCCCTGCCCCTGGCCCGCCTTGCCCAGACCTTCCTGGCCTCCGGGGGTACTGCCCCAGCAAGGGGCAGGCTGCGGGGACTGGGTCCAGACATGCCCGGGCGCCTCCCCAGGCTCATCCCCGCTGGTGCCTTTCCCCTGGGCCTAGGCCTCGCTTGAGGCCTCCTTGGAGAGGAGGTTGCTGGCAGGGGCTGTCTCCACACTGCAAGGGGCTGGAGCTCAGAGGGCCTCGTCAGAGGGAAGGGACCAGCAAGGGGCTGGATGCCCAAGACCTCTTTGGCCCAGCAGCCTCAGGGCAGCAGGGAGAGCAAGAGGCCCAGTGTGCCCCTAGGTCGGCTCTGCCCCTTCCCACACAGGCGGCCAGCCCAGCAGCTGCCTGACAGACTCTGGCTCCCCCGAGCTCTCTGCCGGTGCAGGGGGCAGGAACAGACGTGTGCATGTGGTTCTGCCTTGGCCTGGGAGTGTGGACCCCCTGCCTGGCCCCCAGGCTCAGGGGCAAGGGCCGGGAGAGAGCACCACCCCGAAGCGCTTTTCTCCCGGGCTTGGGAGCGTTGTGCGCGGCTGGCGGGAACAGCCGGCGAGAGTGCTTGCAAAGCGGCCTTTGGAGGCAGCCGGGGCGGTCTTCCAGCGGGAGAGGGCCGGTTGTGCTCAGAGGCCCCACAGGTCAGGGGCAGGACCCAGCAGGGCCCCTGCCCCTGGCCAGCCTTGCCCAGACCTTCCTGGCCTCCGGGGGTACTGCCCCAGCAAGGGGCAGGCTGCGGGGACTGGGTCCAGACATGCCCGGGCGCCTCCCCAGGCTCATCCCCGCTGGTGCCTTTCCCCTGGGCCTAGGCCTCGCTTGAGGCCTCCTTGGAGACGAGGTTGCTGGCAGGGGCTGTCTCCACACTGCAAGGTGCTGGAGCTCAGAGGGCCTCGTCAGAGGGAAGGGACCAGCAAGGGGCTGGATGCCCAAGACCTCTTTGGCCCAGCAGCCTCAGGGCAGCAGGGAGAGCAAGAGGCCCAGTGTGCCCCTAGGTCGGCTCTGCCCCTTCCCACACAGGCGGCCAGCCCAGCAGCTGCCTGACAGACTCTGGCTCCCCCGAGCTCTCTGCTGGTGCAGGGGGCAGGAACAGACGTGTGCATGTGGTTCTGCCTTGGCCTGGGAGTGTGGACCCCCTGCCTGGCCCCCAGGCTCAGGGGCAAGGGCCGAGAGAGAGCACCACCCCGAAGCGCTTTTCTCCCGGGCTTGGGAGCGTTGTGCGCGGCTGGCGGGAACAGCCGGCGAGAGTGCTTGCAAAGCGGCCTTTGGAGGCAGCCGGGGAGGTCTTCCAGCGGGAGAGGGCCGGTTGTGCTCAGAGGCCCCACAGGCCAGGGGCAGGACCCAGCAGGATCCCTGCCCCTGGCCAGCCTTGCCCAGACCGTCCTGGCCTCCGGGGGTACTGCCCCAGCAAGGGGCAGGCTGCGGGGACTGGGTCCAGACATGCCCGGGCGCCTCCCCAGGCTCATCCCCGCTGGTGCCTTTCCCCTGGGCCTAGGCCTCGCTTGAGGCCTCCTTGGAGAGGAGGTTGCTGGCAGGGGCTGTCTCCACACTGCAAGGGGCTGGAGCTCAGAGGGCCTCGTCAGAGGGAAGGGACCAGCAAGGGGCTGGATGCCCAAGACCTCTTTGGCCCAGCAGCCTCAGGGCAGCAGGGAGAGCAAGAGGCCCAGTGTGCCCCTAGGTCGGCTCTGCCCCTTCCCACACAGGCGGCCAGCCCAGCAGCTGCCTGACAGACTCTGGCTCCCCCGAGCTCTCTGCCGGTGCAGGGGGCAGGAACAGACGTGTGCATGTGGTTCTGCCTTGGCCTGGGAGTGTGGACCCCCTGCCTGGCCCCCAGGCTCAGGGGCAAGGGCCGGGAGAGAGCACCACCCCGAAGCGCTTTTCTCCCGGGCTTGGGAGCGTTGTGCGCGGCTGGCGGGAACAGCCGGCGAGAGTGCTTGCAAAGCGGCCTTTGGAGGCAGCCGGGGAGGTCTTCCAGCGGGAGAGGGCCGGTTGTGCTCAGAGGCCCCACAGGCCAGGGGCAGGACCCAGCAGGGCCCCTGCCCCTGGCCCGCCTTGCCCAGACCTTCCTGGCCTCCGGGGGTACTGCCCCAGCAAGGGGCAGGCTGCGGGGACTGGGTCCAGACATGCCCGGGCGCCTCCCCAGGCTCATCCCCGCTGGTGCCTTTCCCCTGGGCCTAGGCCTCGCTTGAGGCCTCCTTGGAGAGGAGGTTGCTGGCAGGGGCTGTCTCCACACTGCAAGGGGCTGGAGCTCAGAGGGCCTCGTCAGAGGGAAGGGACCAGCAAAGGGCTGGATGCCCAAGACCTCTTTGGCCCAGCAGCCTCAGGGCAGCAGGGAGAGCAAGAGGCCCAGTGTGCCCCTAGGTCGGCTCTGCCCCTTCCCACACAGGCGGCCAGCCCAGCAGCTGCCTGACAGACTCTGGCTCCCCCGAGCTCTCTGCCGGTGCAGGGGGCAGGAACAGACGTGTGCATGTGGTTCTGCCTTGGCCTGGGAGTGTGGACCCCCTGCCTGGCCCCCAGGCTCAGGGGCAAGGGCCGGGAGAGAGCACCACCCCGAAGCGCTTTTCTCCCGGGCTTGGGAGCGTTGTGCGCGGCTGGCGGGAACAGCCGGCGAGAGTGCTTGCAAAGCGGCCTTTGGAGGCAGCCGGGGAGGTCTTCCAGCGGGAGAGGGCCGGTTGTGCTCAGAGGCCCCACAGGCCAGGGGCAGGACCCAGCAGGGCCCCTGCCCCTGGCCCGCCTTGCCCAGACCTTCCTGGCCTCCGGGGGTACTGCCCCAGCAAGGGGCAGGCTGCGGGGACTGGGTCCAGACATGCCCGGGCGCCTCCCCAGGCTCATCCCCGCTGGTGCCTTTCCCCTGGGCCTAGGCCTCGCTTGAGGCCTCCTTGGAGAGGAGGTTGCTGGCAGGGGCTGTCTCCACACTGCAAGGGGCTGGAGCTCAGAGGGCCTCGTCAGAGGGAAGGGACCAGCAAGGGGCTGGATGCCCAAGACCTCTTTGGCCCAGCAGCCTCAGGGCAGCAGGGAGAGCAAGAGGCCCAGTGTGCCCCTAGGTCGGCTCTGCCCCTTCCCACACAGGCGGCCAGCCCAGCAGCTGCCTGACAGACTCTGGCTCCCCCGAGCTCTCTGCCGGTGCAGGGGGCAGGAACAGACGTGTGCATGTGGTTCTGCCTTGGCCTGGGAGTGTGGACCCCCTGCCTGGCCCCCAGGCTCAGGGGCAAGGGCCGGGAGAGAGCACCACCCCGAAGCGCTTTTCTCCCGGGCTTGGGAGCGTTGTGCGCGGCTGGCGGGAACAGCCGGCGAGAGTGCTTGCAAAGCGGCCTTTGGAGGCAGCCGGGGAGGTCTTCCAGCGGGAGAGGGCCGGTTGTGCTCAGAGGCCCCACAGGCCAGGGGCAGGACCCAGCAGGGCCCCTGCCCCTGGCCAGCCTTGCCCAGACCTTCCTGGCCTCCGGGGGTACTGCCCCAGCAAGGGGCAGGCTGCGGGGACTGGGTCCAGACATGCCCGGGCGCCTCCCCAGGCTCATCCCCGCTGGTGCCTTTCCCCTGGGCCTAGGCCTCGCTTGAGGCCTCCTTGGAGACGAGGTTGCTGGCAGGGGCTGTCTCCACACTGCAAGGTGCTGGAGCTCAGAGGGCCTCGTCAGAGGGAAGGGACCAGCAAGGGGCTGGATGCCCAAGACCTCTTTGGCCCAGCAGCCTCAGGGCAGCAGGGAGAGCAAGAGGCCCAGTGTGCCCCTAGGTCGGCTCTGCCCCTTCCCACACAGGCGGCCAGCCCAGCAGCTGCCTGACAGACTCTGGCTCCCCCGAGCTCTCTGCTGGTGCAGGGGGCAGGAACAGACGTGTGCATGTGGTTCTGCCTTGGCCTGGGAGTGTGGACCCCCTGCCTGGCCCCCAGGCTCAGGGGCAAGGGCCGAGAGAGAGCACCACCCCGAAGCGCTTTTCTCCCGGGCTTGGGAGCGTTGTGCGCGGCTGGCGGGAACAGCCGGCGAGAGTGCTTGCAAAGCGGCCTTTGGAGGCAGCCGGGGAGGTCTTCCAGCGGGAGAGGGCCGGTTGTGCTCAGAGGCCCCACAGGCCAGGGGCAGGACCCAGCAGGATCCCTGCCCCTGGCCAGCCTTGCCCAGACCGTCCTGGCCTCCGGGGGTACTGCCCCAGCAAGGGGCAGGCTGCGGGGACTGGGTCCAGACATGCCCGGGCGCCTCCCCAGGCTCATCCCCGCTGGTGCCTTTCCCCTGGGCCTAGGCCTCGCTTGAGGCCTCCTTGGAGAGGAGGTTGCTGGCAGGGGCTGTCTCCACACTGCAAGGGGCTGGAGCCCAGAGGGCCTCGTCAGAGGGAAGGGACCAGCAAGGGGCTGGATGCCCAAGACCTCTTTGGCCCAGCAGCCTCAGGGCAGCAGGGAGAGCAAGAGGCCCAGTGTGCCCCTAGGTCGGCTCTGCCCCTTCCCACACAGGCGGCCAGCCCAGCAGCTGCCTGACAGACTCTGGCTCCCCCGAGCTCTCTGCCGGTGCAGGGGGCAGGAACAGACGTGTGCATGTGGTTCTGCCTTGGCCTGGGAGTGTGGACCCCCTGCCTGGCCCCCAGGCTCAGGGGCAAGGGCCGGGAGAGAGCACCACCCCGAAGCGCTTTTCTCCCGGGCTTGGGAGCGTTGTGCGCGGCTGGCGGGAACAGCCGGCGAGAGTGCTTGCAAAGCGGCCTTTGGAGGCAGCCGGGGAGGTCTTCCAGCGGGAGAGGGCCGGTTGTGCTCAGAGGCCCCACAGGCCAGGGGCAGGACCCAGCAGGGCCCCTGCCCCTGGCCAGCCTTGCCCAGACCTTCCTGGCCTCCGGGGGTACTGCCCCAGCAAGGGGCAGGCTGCGGGGACTGGGTCCAGACATGCCCGGGCGCCTCCCCAGGCTCATCCCCGCTGGTGCCTTTCCCCTGGGCCTAGGCCTCGCTTGAGGCCTCCTTGGAGACGAGGTTGCTGGCAGGGGCTGTCTCCACACTGCAAGGTGCTGGAGCTCAGAGGGCCTCGTCAGAGGGAAGGGACCAGCAAGGGGCTGGATGCCCAAGACCTCTTTGGCCCAGCAGCCTCAGGGCAGCAGGGAGAGCAAGAGGCCCAGTGTGCCCCTAGGTCGGCTCTGCCCCTTCCCACACAGGCGGCCAGCCCAGCAGCTGCCTGACAGACTCTGGCTCCCCCGAGCTCTCTGCTGGTGCAGGGGGCAGGAACAGACGTGTGCATGTGGTTCTGCCTTGGCCTGGGAGTGTGGACCCCCTGCCTGGCCCCCAGGCTCAGGGGCAAGGGCCGAGAGAGAGCACCACCCCGAAGCGCTTTTCTCCCGGGCTTGGGAGCGTTGTGCGCGGCTGGCGGGAACAGCCGGCGAGAGTGCTTGCAAAGCGGCCTTTGGAGGCAGCCGGGGAGGTCTTCCAGCGGGAGAGGGCCGGTTGTGCTCAGAGGCCCCACAGGCCAGGGGCAGGACCCAGCAGGATCCCTGCCCCTGGCCAGCCTTGCCCAGACCGTCCTGGCCTCCGGGGGTACTGCCCCAGCAAGGGGCAGGCTGCGGGGACTGGGTCCAGACATGCCCGGGCGCCTCCCCAGGCTCATCCCCGCTGGTGCCTTTCCCCTGGGCCTAGGCCTCGCTTGAGGCCTCCTTGAAGACGAGGTTGCTGGCAGGGGCTGTCTCCACACTGCAAGGGGCTGGAGCCCAGAGGGCCTCGTCAGAGGGAAGGGACCAGCAAGGGGCTGGATGCCCAAGACCTCTTTGGCCCAGCAGCCTCAGGGCAGCAGGGAGAGCAAGAGGCCCAGTGTGCCCCTAGGTCGGCTCTGCCCCTTCCCACACAGGCGGCCAGCCCAGCAGCTGCCTGACAGACTCTGGCTCCCCCGAGCTCTCTGCCGGTGCAGGGGGCAGGAACAGACGTGTGCATGTGGTTCTGCCTTGGCCTGGGAGTGTGGACCCCCTGCCTGGCCCCCAGGCTCAGGGGCAAGGGCCGGGAGAGAGCACCACCCCGAAGCGCTTTTCTCCCGGGCTTGGGAGCGTTGTGCGCGGCTGGCGGGAACAGCCGGCGAGAGTGCTTGCAAAGCGGCCTTTGGAGGCAGCCGGGGAGGTCTTCCAGCGGGAGAGGGCCGGTTGTGCTCAGAGGCCCCACAGGCCAGGGGCAGGACCCAGCAGGGCCCCTGCCCCTGGCCCGCCTTGCCCAGACCTTCCTGGCCTCCGGGGGTACTGCCCCAGCAAGGGGCAGGCTGCGGGGACTGGGTCCAGACATGCCCGGGCGCCTCCCCAGGCTCATCCCCGCTGGTGCCTTTCCCCTGGGCCTAGGCCTCGCTTGAGGCCTCCTTGGAGAGGAGGTTGCTGGCAGGGGCTGTCTCCACACTGCAAGGGGCTGGAGCTCAGAGGGCCTCGTCAGAGGGAAGGGACCAGCAAGGGGCTGGATGCCCAAGACCTCTTTGGCCCAGCAGCCTCAGGGCAGCAGGGAGAGCAAGAGGCCCAGTGTGCCCCTAGGTCGGCTCTGCCCCTTCCCACACAGGCGGCCAGCCCAGCAGCTGCCTGACAGACTCTGGCTCCCCCGAGCTCTCTGCCGGTGCAGGGGGCAGGAACAGACGTGTGCATGTGGTTCTGCCTTGGCCTGGGAGTGTGGACCCCCTGCCTGGCCCCCAGGCTCAGGGGCAAGGGCCGGGAGAGAGCACCACCCCGAAGCGCTTTTCTCCCGGGCTTGGGAGCGTTGTGCGCGGCTGGCGGGAACAGCCGGCGAGAGTGCTTGCAAAGCGGCCTTTGGAGGCAGCCGGGGAGGTCTTCCAGCGGGAGAGGGCCGGTTGTGCTCAGAGGCCCCACAGGCCAGGGGCAGGACCCAGCAGGGCCCCTGCCCCTGGCCAGCCTTGCCCAGACCTTCCTGGCCTCCGGGGGTACTGCCCCAGCAAGGGGCAGGCTGCGGGGACTGGGTCCAGACATGCCCGGGCGCCTCCCCAGGCTCATCCCCGCTGGTGCCTTTCCCCTGGGCCTAGGCCTCGCTTGAGGCCTCCTTGGAGACGAGGTTGCTGGCAGGGGCTGTCTCCACACTGCAAGGGGCTGGAGCTCAGAGGGCCTCGTCAGAGGGAAGGGACCAGCAAGGGGCTGGATGCCCAAGACCTCTTTGGCCCAGCAGCCTCAGGGCAGCAGGGAGAGCAAGAGGCCCAGTGTGCCCCTAGGTCGGCTCTGCCCCTTCCCACACAGGCGGCCAGCCCAGCAGCTGCGTGATAGACTCTGGCTCCCCCGAGCTCTCTGCCGGTGCAGGGGGCAGGAACAGACGTGTGCATGTGGTTCTGCCTTGGCCTGGGAGTGTGGACCCCCTGCCTGGCCCCCAGGCTCAGGGGCAAGGGCCGACAGAGAGCACCACCCCGAAGCGCTTTTCTCCCGGGCTTGGGAGCGTTGTGCGCGGCTGGCGGGAACAGCCGGCGAGAGTGCTTGCAAAGCGGCCTTTGGAGGCAGCCGGGGAGGTCTTCCAGCGGGAGAGGGCCGGTTGTGCTCAGAGGCCCCACAGGCCAGGGGCAGGACCCAGCAGGGCCCCTGCCCCTGGCCCGCCTTGCCCAGACCTTCCTGGCCTCCGGGGGTACTGCCCCAGCAAGGGGCAGGCTGCGGGGACTGGGTCCAGACATGCCCGGGCGCCTCCCCAGGCTCATCCCCGCTGGTGCCTTTCCCCTGGGCCTAGGCCTCGCTTGAGGCCTCCTTGGAGAGGAGGTTGCTGGCAGGGGCTGTCTCCACACTGCAAGGGGCTGGAGCTCAGAGGGCCTCGTCAGAGGGAAGGGACCAGCAAAGGGCTGGATGCCCAAGACCTCTTTGGCCCAGCAGCCTCAGGGCAGCAGGGAGAGCAAGAGGCCCAGTGTGCCCCTAGGTCGGCTCTGCCCCTTCCCACACAGGCGGCCAGCCCAGCAGCTGCCTGACAGACTCTGGCTCCCCCGAGCTCTCTGCCGGTGCAGGGGGCAGGAACAGACGTGTGCATGTGGTTCTGCCTTGGCCTGGGAGTGTGGACCCCCTGCCTGGCCCCCAGGCTCAGGGGCAAGGGCCGGGAGAGAGCACCACCCCGAAGCGCTTTTCTCCCGGGCTTGGGAGCATTGTGCGCGGCTGGCGGGAACAGCCGGCGAGAGTGCTTGCAAAGCGGCCTTTGGAGGCAGCCAGGGAGGTCTTCCAGCGGGAGAGGGCCGGTTGTGCTCAGAGGCCCCACAGGCCAGGGGCAGGACCCAGCAGGGCCCCTGCCCCTGGCCCGCCTTGCCCAGACCTTCCTGGCCTCCGGGGGTACTGCCCCAGCAAGGGGCAGGCTGCGGGGACTGGGTCCAGACATGCCCGGGCGCCTCCCCAGGCTCATCCCCGCTGGTGCCTTTCCCCTGGGCCTAGGCCTCGCTTGAGGCCTCCTTGGAGAGGAGGTTGCTGGCAGGGGCTGTCTCCACACTGCAAGGGGCTGGAGCTCAGAGGGCCTCGTCAGAGGGAAGGGACCAGCAAGGGGCTGGATGCCCAAGACCTCTTTGGCCCAGCAGCCTCAGGGCAGCAGGGAGAGCAAGAGGCCCAGTGTGCCCCTAGGTCGGCTCTGCCCCTTCCCACACAGGCGGCCAGCCCAGCAGCTGCCTGACAGACTCTGGCTCCCCCGAGCTCTCTGGCGGTGCAGGGGGCAGGAACAGACGTGTGCATGTGGTTCTGCCTTGGCCTGGGAGTGTGGACCCCCTGCCTGGCCCCCAGGCTCAGGGGCAAGGGCCGGGAGAGAGCACCACCCCGAAGCGCTTTTCTCCCGGGCTTGGGAGCGTTGTGCGCGGCTGGCGGGAACAGCCGGCGAGAGTGCTTGCAAAGCGGCCTTTGGAGGCAGCCGGGGAGGTCTTCCAGCGGGAGAGGGCCGGTTGTGCTCAGAGGCCCCACAGGTCAGGGGCAGGACCCAGCAGGGCCCCTGCCCCTGGCCAGCCTTGCCCAGACCTTCCTGGCCTCCGGGGGTACTGCCCCAGCAAGGGGCAGGCTGCGGGGACTGGGTCCAGACATGCCCGGGCGCCTCCCCAGGCTCATCCCCGCTGGTGCCTTTCCCCTGGGCCTAGGCCTCGCTTGAGGCCTCCTTGGAGAGGAGGTTGCTGGCAGGGGCTGTCTCCACACTGCAAGGGGCTGGAGCTCAGAGGGCCTCGTCAGAGGGAAGGGACCAGCAAGGGGCTGGATGCCCAAGACCTCTTTGGCCCAGCAGCCTCAGGGCAGCAGGGAGAGCAAGAGGCCCAGTGTGCCCCTAGGTCGGCTCTGCCCCTTCCCACACAGGCGGCCAGCCCAGCAGCTGCCTGACAGACTCTGGCTCCCCCGAGCTCTCTGCCGGTGCAGGGGGCAGGAACAGACGTGTGCATGTGGTTCTGCCTTGGCCTGGGAGTGTGGACCCCCTGCCTGGCCCCCAGGCTCAGGGGCAAGGGCCGGGAGAGAGCACCACCCCGAAGCGCTTTTCTCCCGGGCTTGGGAGCGTTGTGCGCGGCTGGCGGGAACAGCCGGCGAGAGTGCTTGCAAAGCGGCCTTTGGAGGCAGCCGGGGAGGTCTTCCAGCGGGAGAGGGCCGGTTGTGCTCAGAGGCCCCACAGGCCAGGGGCAGGACCCAGCAGGGCCCCTGCCCCTGGCCCGCCTTGCCCAGACCTTCCTGGCCTCCGGGGGTACTGCCCCAGCAAGGGGCAGGCTGCGGGGACTGGGTCCAGACATGCCCGGGCGCCTCCCCAGGCTCATCCCCGCTGGTGCCTTTCCCCTGGGCCTAGGCCTCGCTTGAGGCCTCCTTGGAGAGGAGGTTGCTGGCAGGGGCTGTCTCCACACTGCAAGGGGCTGGAGCTCAGAGGGCCTCGTCAGAGGGAAGGGACCAGCAAAGGGCTGGATGCCCAAGACCTCTTTGGCCCAGCAGCCTCAGGGCAGCAGGGAGAGCAAGAGGCCCAGTGTGCCCCTAGGTCGGCTCTGCCCCTTCCCACACAGGCGGCCAGCCCAGCAGCTGCCTGACAGACTCTGGCTCCCCCGAGCTCTCTGCCGGTGCAGGGGGCAGGAACAGACGTGTGCATGTGGTTCTGCCTTGGCCTGGGAGTGTGGACCCCCTGCCTGGCCCCCAGGCTCAGGGGCAAGGGCCGGGAGAGAGCACCACCCCGAAGCGCTTTTCTCCCGGGCTTGGGAGCGTTGTGCGCGGCTGGCGGGAACAGCCGGCGAGAGTGCTTGCAAAGCGGCCTTTGGAGGCAGCCGGGGAGGTCTTCCAGCGGGAGAGGGCCGGTTGTGCTCAGAGGCCCCACAGGCCAGGGGCAGGACCCAGCAGGGCCCCTGCCCCTGGCCCGCCTTGCCCAGACCTTCCTGGCCTCCGGGGGTACTGCCCCAGCAAGGGGCAGGCTGCGGGGACTGGGTCCAGACATGCCCGGGCGCCTCCCCAGGCTCATCCCCGCTGGTGCCTTTCCCCTGGGCCTAGGCCTCGCTTGAGGCCTCCTTGGAGAGGAGGTTGCTGGCAGGGGCTGTCTCCACACTGCAAGGGGCTGGAGCTCAGAGGGCCTCGTCAGAGGGAAGGGACCAGCAAGGGGCTGGATGCCCAAGACCTCTTTGGCCCAGCAGCCTCAGGGCAGCAGGGAGAGCAAGAGGCCCAGTGTGCCCCTAGGTCGGCTCTGCCCCTTCCCACACAGGCGGCCAGCCCAGCAGCTGCCTGACAGACTCTGGCTCCCCCGAGCTCTCTGCCGGTGCAGGGGGCAGGAACAGACGTGTGCATGTGGTTCTGCCTTGGCCTGGGAGTGTGGACCCCCTGCCTGGCCCCCAGGCTCAGGGGCAAGGGCCGGGAGAGAGCACCACCCCGAAGCGCTTTTCTCCCGGGCTTGGGAGCGTTGTGCGCGGCTGGCGGGAACAGCCGGCGAGAGTGCTTGCAAAGCGGCCTTTGGAGGCAGCCGGGGAGGTCTTCCAGCGGGAGAGGGCCGGTTGTGCTCAGAGGCCCCACAGGCCAGGGGCAGGACCCAGCAGGGCCCCTGCCCCTGGCCAGCCTTGCCCAGACCTTCCTGGCCTCCGGGGGTACTGCCCCAGCAAGGGGCAGGCTGCGGGGACTGGGTCCAGACATGCCCGGGCGCCTCCCCAGGCTCATCCCCGCTGGTGCCTTTCCCCTGGGCCTAGGCCTCGCTTGAGGCCTCCTTGGAGAGGAGGTTGCTGGCAGGGGCTGTCTCCACACTGCAAGGTGCTGGAGCTCAGAGGGCCTCGTCAGAGGGAAGGGACCAGCAAGGGGCTGGATGCCCAAGACCTCTTTGGCCCAGCAGCCTCAGGGCAGCAGGGAGAGCAAGAGGCCCAGTGTGCCCCTAGGTCGGCTCTGCCCCTTCCCACACAGGCGGCCAGCCCAGCAGCTGCCTGACAGACTCTGGCTCCCCCGAGCTCTCTGCTGGTGCAGGGGGCAGGAACAGACGTGTGCATGTGGTTCTGCCTTGGCCTGGGAGTGTGGACCCCCTGCCTGGCCCCCAGGCTCAGGGGCAAGGGCCGAGAGAGAGCACCACCCCGAAGCGCTTTTCTCCCGGGCTTGGGAGCGTTGTGCGCGGCTGGCGGGAACAGCCGGCGAGAGTGCTTGCAAAGCGGCCTTTGGAGGCAGCCGGGGAGGTCTTCCAGCGGGAGAGGGCCGGTTGTGCTCAGAGGCCCCACAGGCCAGGGGCAGGACCCAGCAGGATCCCTGCCCCTGGCCAGCCTTGCCCAGACCGTCCTGGCCTCCGGGGGTACTGCCCCAGCAAGGGGCAGGCTGCGGGGACTGGGTCCAGACATGCCCGGGCGCCTCCCCAGGCTCATCCCCGCTGGTGCCTTTCCCCTGGGCCTAGGCCTCGCTTGAGGCCTCCTTGGAGAGGAGGTTGCTGGCAGGGGCTGTCTCCACACTGCAAGGGGCTGGAGCTCAGAGGGCCTCGTCAGAGGGAAGGGACCAGCAAGGGGCTGGATGCCCAAGACCTCTTTGGCCCAGCAGCCTCAGGGCAGCAGGGAGAGCAAGAGGCCCAGTGTGCCCCTAGGTCGGCTCTGCCCCTTCCCACACAGGCGGCCAGCCCAGCAGCTGCCTGACAGACTCTGGCTCCCCCGAGCTCTCTGCCGGTGCAGGGGGCAGGAACAGACGTGTGCATGTGGTTCTGCCTTGGCCTGGGAGTGTGGACCCCCTGCCTGGCCCCCAGGCTCAGGGGCAAGGGCCGGGAGAGAGCACCACCCCGAAGCGCTTTTCTCCCGGGCTTGGGAGCGTTGTGCGCGGCTGGCGGGAACAGCCGGCGAGAGTGCTTGCAAAGCGGCCTTTGGAGGCAGCCGGGGAGGTCTTCCAGCGGGAGAGGGCCGGTTGTGCTCAGAGGCCCCACAGGCCAGGGGCAGGACCCAGCAGGGCCCCTGCCCCTGGCCAGCCTTGCCCAGACCTTCCTGGCCTCCGGGGGTACTGCCCCAGCAAGGGGCAGGCTGCGGGGACTGGGTCCAGACATGCCCGGGCGCCTCCCCAGGCTCATCCCCGCTGGTGCCTTTCCCCTGGGCCTAGGCCTCGCTTGAGGCCTCCTTGGAGACGAGGTTGCTGGCAGGGGCTGTCTCCACACTGCAAGGTGCTGGAGCTCAGAGGGCCTCGTCAGAGGGAAGGGACCAGCAAGGGGCTGGATGCCCAAGACCTCTTTGGCCCAGCAGCCTCAGGGCAGCAGGGAGAGCAAGAGGCCCAGTGTGCCCCTAGGTCGGCTCTGCCCCTTCCCACACAGGCGGCCAGCCCAGCAGCTGCCTGACAGACTCTGGCTCCCCCGAGCTCTCTGCTGGTGCAGGGGGCAGGAACAGACGTGTGCATGTGGTTCTGCCTTGGCCTGGGAGTGTGGACCCCCTGCCTGGCCCCCAGGCTCAGGGGCAAGGGCCGAGAGAGAGCACCACCCCGAAGCGCTTTTCTCCCGGGCTTGGGAGCGTTGTGCGCGGCTGGCGGGAACAGCCGGCGAGAGTGCTTGCAAAGCGGCCTTTGGAGGCAGCCGGGGAGGTCTTCCAGCGGGAGAGGGCCGGTTGTGCTCAGAGGCCCCACAGGCCAGGGGCAGGACCCAGCAGGATCCCTGCCCCTGGCCAGCCTTGCCCAGACCGTCCTGGCCTCCGGGGGTACTGCCCCAGCAAGGGGCAGGCTGCGGGGACTGGGTCCAGACATGCCCGGGCGCCTCCCCAGGCTCATCCCCGCTGGTGCCTTTCCCCTGGGCCTAGGCCTCGCTTGAGGCCTCCTTGGAGAGGAGGTTGCTGGCAGGGGCTGTCTCCACACTGCAAGGGGCTGGAGCTCAGAGGGCCTCGTCAGAGGGAAGGGACCAGCAAGGGGCTGGATGCCCAAGACCTCTTTGGCCCAGCAGCCTCAGGGCAGCAGGGAGAGCAAGAGGCCCAGTGTGCCCCTAGGTCGGCTCTGCCCCTTCCCACACAGGCGGCCAGCCCAGCAGCTGCCTGACAGACTCTGGCTCCCCCGAGCTCTCTGCCGGTGCAGGGGGCAGGAACAGACGTGTGCATGTGGTTCTGCCTTGGCCTGGGAGTGTGGACCCCCTGCCTGGCCCCCAGGCTCAGGGGCAAGGCCCGGGAGAGAGCACCACCCCGAAGCGCTTTTCTCCCGGGCTTGGGAGCGTTGTGCGCGGCTGGCGGGAACAGCCGGCGAGAGTGCTTGCAAAGCGGCCTTTGGAGGCAGCCGGGGAGGTCTTCCAGCGGGAGAGGGCCGGTTGTGCTCAGAGGCCCCACAGGCCAGGGGCAGGACCCAGCAGGGCCCCTGCCCCTGGCCAGCCTTGCCCAGACCTTCCTGGCCTCCGGGGGTACTGCCCCAGCAAGGGGCAGGCTGCGGGGACTGGGTCCAGACATGCCCGGGCGCCTCCCCAGGCTCATCCCCGCTGGTGCCTTTCCCCTGGGCCTAGGCCTCGCTTGAGGCCTCCTTGGAGACGAGGTTGCTGGCAGGGGCTGTCTCCACACTGCAAGGTGCTGGAGCTCAGAGGGCCTCGTCAGAGGGAAGGGACCAGCAAGGGGCTGGATGCCCAAGACCTCTTTGGCCCAGCAGCCTCAGGGCAGCAGGGAGAGCAAGAGGCCCAGTGTGCCCCTAGGTCGGCTCTGCCCCTTCCCACACAGGCGGCCAGCCCAGCAGCTGCCTGACAGACTCTGGCTCCCCCGAGCTCTCTGCTGGTGCAGGGGGCAGGAACAGACGTGTGCATGTGGTTCTGCCTTGGCCTGGGAGTGTGGACCCCCTGCCTGGCCCCCAGGCTCAGGGGCAAGGGCCGAGAGAGAGCACCACCCCGAAGCGCTTTTCTCCCGGGCTTGGGAGCGTTGTGCGCGGCTGGCGGGAACAGCCGGCGAGAGTGCTTGCAAAGCGGCCTTTGGAGGCAGCCGGGGAGGTCTTCCAGCGGGAGAGGGCCGGTTGTGCTCAGAGGCCCCACAGGCCAGGGGCAGGACCCAGCAGGATCCCTGCCCCTGGCCAGCCTTGCCCAGACCGTCCTGGCCTCCGGGGGTACTGCCCCAGCAAGGGGCAGGCTGCGGGGACTGGGTCCAGACATGCCCGGGCGCCTCCCCAGGCTCATCCCCGCTGGTGCCTTTCCCCTGGGCCTAGGCCTCGCTTGAGGCCTCCTTGGAGAGGAGGTTGCTGGCAGGGGCTGTCTCCACACTGCAAGGGGCTGGAGCTCAGAGGGCCTCGTCAGAGGGAAGGGACCAGCAAGGGGCTGGATGCCCAAGACCTCTTTGGCCCAGCAGCCTCAGGGCAGCAGGGAGAGCAAGAGGCCCAGTGTGCCCCTAGGTCGGCTCTGCCCCTTCCCACACAGGCGGCCAGCCCAGCAGCTGCCTGACAGACTCTGGCTCCCCCGAGCTCTCTGCCGGTGCAGGGGGCAGGAACAGACGTGTGCATGTGGTTCTGCCTTGGCCTGGGAGTGTGGACCCCCTGCCTGGCCCCCAGGCTCAGGGGCAAGGGCCGGGAGAGAGCACCACCCCGAAGCGCTTTTCTCCCGGGCTTGGGAGCGTTGTGCGCGGCTGGCGGGAACAGCCGGCGAGAGTGCTTGCAAAGCGGCCTTTGGAGGCAGCCGGGGAGGTCTTCCAGCGGGAGAGGGCCGGTTGTGCTCAGAGGCCCCACAGGCCAGGGGCAGGACCCAGCAGGGCCCCTGCCCCTGGCCCGCCTTGCCCAGACCTTCCTGGCCTCCGGGGGTACTGCCCCAGCAAGGGGCAGGCTGCGGGGACTGGGTCCAGACATGCCCGGGCGCCTCCCCAGGCTCATCCCCGCTGGTGCCTTTCCCCTGGGCCTAGGCCTCGCTTGAGGCCTCCTTGGAGAGGAGGTTGCTGGCAGGGGCTGTCTCCACACTGCAAGGGGCTGGAGCTCAGAGGGCCTCGTCAGAGGGAAGGACCAGCAAGGGGCTGGATGCCCAAGACCTCTTTGGCCCAGCAGCCTCAGGGCAGCAGGGAGAGCAAGAGGCCCAGTGTGCCCCTAGGTCGGCTCTGCCCCTTCCCACACAGGCGGCCAGCCCAGCAGCTGCCTGACAGACTCTGGCTCCCCCGAGCTCTCTGCCGGTGCAGGGGGCAGGAACAGACGTGTGCATGTGGTTCTGCCTTGGCCTGGGAGTGTGGACCCCCTGCCTGGCCCCCAGGCTCAGGGGCAAGGGCCGGGAGAGAGCACCACCCCGAAGCGCTTTTCTCCCGGGCTTGGGAGCGTTGTGCCCGGCTGGCGGGAACAGCCGGCGAGAGTGCTTGCAAAGCGGCCTTTGGAGGCAGCCGGGGAGGTCTTCCAGCGGGAGAGGGCCGGTTGTGCTCAGAGGCCCCACAGGCCAGGGGCAGGACCCAGCAGGGCCCCTGCCCCTGGCCAGTCTTGCCCAGACCTTCCTGGCCTCCGGGGGTACTGCCCCAGCAAGGGGCAGGCTGCGGGGACTGGGTCCAGACATGCCCGGGCGCCTCCCCAGGCTCATCCCCGCTGGTGCCTTTCCCCTGGGCCTAGGCCTCGCTTGAGGCCTCCTTGGAGAGGAGGTTGCTGGCAGGGGCTGTCTCCACACTGCAAGGGGCTGGAGCTCAGAGGGCCTCGTCAGAGGGAAGGGACCAGCAAAGGGCTGGATGCCCAAGACCTCTTTGGCCCAGCAGCCTCAGGGCAGCAGGGAGAGCAAGAGGCCCAGTGTGCCCCTAGGTCGGCTCTGCCCCTTCCCACACAGGCGGCCAGCCCAGCAGCTGCCTGACAGACTCTGGCTCCCCCGAGCTCTCTGCCGGTGCAGGGGGCAGGAACAGACGTGTGCATGTGGTTCTGCCTTGGCCTGGGAGTGTGGACCCCCTGCCTGGCCCCCAGGCTCAGGGGCAAGGGCCGGGAGAGAGCACCACCCCGAAGCGCTTTTCTCCCGGGCTTGGGAGCGTTGTGCGCGGCTGGCGGGAACAGCCGGCGAGAGTGCTTGCAAAGCGGCCTTTGGAGGCAGCCGGGGAGGTCTTCCAGCGGGAGAGGGCCGGTTGTGCTCAGAGGCCCCACAGGCCAGGGGCAGGACCCAGCAGGGCCCCTGCCCCTGGCCAGCCTTGCCCAGACCTTCCTGGCCTCCGGGGGTACTGCCCCAGCAAGGGGCAGGCTGCGGGGACTGGGTCCAGACATGCCCGGGCGCCTCCCCAGGCTCATCCCCGCTGGTGCCTTTCCCCTGGGCCTAGGCCTCGCTTGAGGCCTCCTTGGAGACGAGGTTGCTGGCAGGGGCTGTCTCCACACTGCAAGGTGCTGGAGCTCAGAGGGCCTCGTCAGAGGGAAGGGACCAGCAAGGGGCTGGATGCCCAAGACCTCTTTGGCCCAGCAGCCTCAGGGCAGCAGGGAGAGCAAGAGGCCCAGTGTGCCCCTAGGTCGGCTCTGCCCCTTCCCACACAGGCGGCCAGCCCAGCAGCTGCCTGACAGACTCTGGCTCCCCCGAGCTCTCTGCTGGTGCAGGGGGCAGGAACAGACGTGTGCATGTGGTTCTGCCTTGGCCTGGGAGTGTGGACCCCCTGCCTGGCCCCCAGGCTCAGGGGCAAGGGCCGAGAGAGAGCACCACCCCGAAGCGCTTTTCTCCCGGGCTTGGGAGCGTTGTGCGCGGCTGGCGGGAACAGCCGGCGAGAGTGCTTGCAAAGCGGCCTTTGGAGGCAGCCGGGGAGGTCTTCCAGCGGGAGAGGGCCGGTTGTGCTCAGAGGCCCCACAGGCCAGGGGCAGGACCCAGCAGGATCCCTGCCCCTGGCCAGCCTTGCCCAGACCGTCCTGGCCTCCGGGGGTACTGCCCCAGCAAGGGGCAGGCTGCGGGGACTGGGTCCAGACATGCCCGGGCGCCTCCCCAGGCTCATCCCCGCTGGTGCCTTTCCCCTGGGCCTAGGCCTCGCTTGAGGCCTCCTTGAAGACGAGGTTGCTGGCAGGGGCTGTCTCCACACTGCAAGGGGCTGGAGCCCAGAGGGCCTCGTCAGAGGGAAGGGACCAGCAAGGGGCTGGATGCCCAAGACCTCTTTGGCCCAGCAGCCTCAGGGCAGCAGGGAGAGCAAGAGGCCCAGTGTGCCCCTAGGTCGGCTCTGCCCCTTCCCACACAGGCGGCCAGCCCAGCAGCTGCCTGACAGACTCTGGCTCCCCCGAGCTCTCTGCCGGTGCAGGGGGCAGGAACAGACGTGTGCATGTGGTTCTGCCTTGGCCTGGGAGTGTGGACCCCCTGCCTGGCCCCCAGGCTCAGGGGCAAGGGCCGGGAGAGAGCACCACCCCGAAGCGCTTTTCTCCCGGGCTTGGGAGCGTTGTGCGCGGCTGGCGGGAACAGCCGGCGAGAGTGCTTGCAAAGCGGCCTTTGGAGGCAGCCGGGGAGGTCTTCCAGCGGGAGAGGGCCGGTTGTGCTCAGAGGCCCCACAGGCCAGGGGCAGGACCCAGCAGGGCCCCTGCCCCTGGCCCGCCTTGCCCAGACCTTCCTGGCCTCCGGGGGTACTGCCCCAGCAAGGGGCAGGCTGCGGGGACTGGGTCCAGACATGCCCGGGCGCCTCCCCAGGCTCATCCCCGCTGGTGCCTTTCCCCTGGGCCTAGGCCTCGCTTGAGGCCTCCTTGGAGAGGAGGTTGCTGGCAGGGGCTGTCTCCACACTGCAAGGGGCTGGAGCTCAGAGGGCCTCGTCAGAGGGAAGGGACCAGCAAGGGGCTGGATGCCCAAGACCTCTTTGGCCCAGCAGCCTCAGGGCAGCAGGGAGAGCAAGAGGCCCAGTGTGCCCCTAGGTCGGCTCTGCCCCTTCCCACACAGGCGGCCAGCCCAGCAGCTGCCTGACAGACTCTGGCTCCCCCGAGCTCTCTGCCGGTGCAGGGGGCAGGAACAGACGTGTGCATGTGGTTCTGCCTTGGCCTGGGAGTGTGGACCCCCTGCCTGGCCCCCAGGCTCAGGGGCAAGGGCCGGGAGAGAGCACCACCCCGAAGCGCTTTTCTCCCGGGCTTGGGAGCGTTGTGCGCGGCTGGCGGGAACAGCCGGCGAGAGTGCTTGCAAAGCGGCCTTTGGAGGCAGCCGGGGAGGTCTTCCAGCGGGAGAGGGCCGGTTGTGCTCAGAGGCCCCACAGGCCAGGGGCAGGACCCAGCAGGGCCCCTGCCCCTGGCCAGCCTTGCCCAGACCTTCCTGGCCTCCGGGGGTACTGCCCCAGCAAGGGGCAGGCTGCGGGGACTGGGTCCAGACATGCCCGGGCGCCTCCCCAGGCTCATCCCCGCTGGTGCCTTTCCCCTGGGCCTAGGCCTCGCTTGAGGCCTCCTTGGAGACGAGGTTGCTGGCAGGGGCTGTCTCCACACTGCAAGGGGCTGGAGCTCAGAGGGCCTCGTCAGAGGGAAGGGACCAGCAAGGGGCTGGATGCCCAAGACCTCTTTGGCCCAGCAGCCTCAGGGCAGCAGGGAGAGCAAGAGGCCCAGTGTGCCCCTAGGTCGGCTCTGCCCCTTCCCACACAGGCGGCCAGCCCAGCAGCTGCGTGATAGACTCTGGCTCCCCCGAGCTCTCTGCCGGTGCAGGGGGCAGGAACAGACGTGTGCATGTGGTTCTGCCTTGGCCTGGGAGTGTGGACCCCCTGCCTGGCCCCCAGGCTCAGGGGCAAGGGCCGGGAGAGAGCACCACCCCGAAGCGCTTTTCTCCCGGGCTTGGGAGCATTGTGCGCGGCTGGCGGGAACAGCCGGCGAGAGTGCTTGCAAAGCGGCCTTTGGAGGCAGCCAGGGAGGTCTTCCAGCGGGAGAGGGCCGGTTGTGCTCAGAGGCCCCACAGGCCAGGGGCAGGACCCAGCAGGGCCCCTGCCCCTGGCCCGCCTTGCCCAGACCTTCCTGGCCTCCGGGGGTACTGCCCCAGCAAGGGGCAGGCTGCGGGGACTGGGTCCAGACATGCCCGGGCGCCTCCCCAGGCTCATCCCCGCTGGTGCCTTTCCCCTGGGCCTAGGCCTCGCTTGAGGCCTCCTTGGAGAGGAGGTTGCTGGCAGGGGCTGTCTCCACACTGCAAGGGGCTGGAGCTCAGAGGGCCTCGTCAGAGGGAAGGGACCAGCAAGGGGCTGGATGCCCAAGACCTCTTTGGCCCAGCAGCCTCAGGGCAGCAGGGAGAGCAAGAGGCCCAGTGTGCCCCTAGGTCGGCTCTGCCCCTTCCCACACAGGCGGCCAGCCCAGCAGCTGCCTGACAGACTCTGGCTCCCCCGAGCTCTCTGCCGGTGCAGGGGGCAGGAACAGACGTGTGCATGTGGTTCTGCCTTGGCCTGGGAGTGTGGACCCCCTGCCTGGCCCCCAGGCTCAGGGGCAAGGGCCGGGAGAGAGCACCACCCCGAAGCGCTTTTCTCCCGGGCTTGGGAGCGTTGTGCGCGGCTGGCGGGAACAGCCGGCGAGAGTGCTTGCAAAGCGGCCTTTGGAGGCAGCCGGGGAGGTCTTCCAGCGGGAGAGGGCCGGTTGTGCTCAGAGGCCCCACAGGTCAGGGGCAGGACCCAGCAGGGCCCCTGCCCCTGGCCAGCCTTGCCCAGACCTTCCTGGCCTCCGGGGGTACTGCCCCAGCAAGGGGCAGGCTGCGGGGACTGGGTCCAGACATGCCCGGGCGCCTCCCCAGGCTCATCCCCGCTGGTGCCTTTCCCCTGGGCCTAGGCCTCGCTTGAGGCCTCCTTGGAGAGGAGGTTGCTGGCAGGGGCTGTCTCCACACTGCAAGGGGCTGGAGCTCAGAGGGCCTCGTCAGAGGGAAGGGACCAGCAAGGGGCTGGATGCCCAAGACCTCTTTGGCCCAGCAGCCTCAGGGCAGCAGGGAGAGCAAGAGGCCCAGTGTGCCCCTAGGTCGGCTCTGCCCCTTCCCACACAGGCGGCCAGCCCAGCAGCTGCCTGACAGACTCTGGCTCCCCCGAGCTCTCTGCCGGTGCAGGGGGCAGGAACAGACGTGTGCATGTGGTTCTGCCTTGGCCTGGGAGTGTGGACCCCCTGCCTGGCCCCCAGGCTCAGGGGCAAGGGCCGGGAGAGAGCACCACCCCGAAGCGCTTTTCTCCCGGGCTTGGGAGCGTTGTGCGCGGCTGGCGGGAACAGCCGGCGAGAGTGCTTGCAAAGCGGCCTTTGGAGGCAGCCGGGGAGGTCTTCCAGCGGGAGAGGGCCGGTTGTGCTCAGAGGCCCCACAGGCCAGGGGCAGGACCCAGCAGGGCCCCTGCCCCTGGCCCGCCTTGCCCAGACCTTCCTGGCCTCCGGGGGTACTGCCCCAGCAAGGGGCAGGCTGCGGGGACTGGGTCCAGACATGCCCGGGCGCCTCCCCAGGCTCATCCCCGCTGGTGCCTTTCCCCTGGGCCTAGGCCTCGCTTGAGGCCTCCTTGGAGACGAGGTTGCTGGCAGGGGCTGTCTCCACACTGCAAGGGGCTGGAGCTCAGAGGGCCTCGTCAGAGGGAAGGGACCAGCAAAGGGCTGGATGCCCAAGACCTCTTTGGCCCAGCAGCCTCAGGGCAGCAGGGAGAGCAAGAGGCCCAGTGTGCCCCTAGGTCGGCTCTGCCCCTTCCCACACAGGCGGCCAGCCCAGCAGCTGCCTGACAGACTCTGGCTCCCCCGAGCTCTCTGCCGGTGCAGGGGGCAGGAACAGACGTGTGCATGTGGTTCTGCCTTGGCCTGGGAGTGTGGACCCCCTGCCTGGCCCCCAGGCTCAGGGGCAAGGGCCGGGAGAGAGCACCACCCCGAAGCGCTTTTCTCCCGGGCTTGGGAGCGTTGTGCGCGGCTGGCGGGAACAGCCGGCGAGAGTGCTTGCAAAGCGGCCTTTGGAGGCAGCCGGGGAGGTCTTCCAGCGGGAGAGGGCCGGTTGTGCTCAGAGGCCCCACAGGCCAGGGGCAGGACCCAGCAGGGCCCCTGCCCCTGGCCCGCCTTGCCCAGACCTTCCTGGCCTCCGGGGGTACTGCCCCAGCAAGGGGCAGGCTGCGGGGACTGGGTCCAGACATGCCCGGGCGCCTCCCCAGGCTCATCCCCGCTGGTGCCTTTCCCCTGGGCCTAGGCCTCGCTTGAGGCCTCCTTGGAGAGGAGGTTGCTGGCAGGGGCTGTCTCCACACTGCAAGGGGCTGGAGCTCAGAGGGCCTCGTCAGAGGGAAGGGACCAGCAAGGGGCTGGATGCCCAAGACCTCTTTGGCCCAGCAGCCTCAGGGCAGCAGGGAGAGCAAGAGGCCCAGTGTGCCCCTAGGTCGGCTCTGCCCCTTCCCACACAGGCGGCCAGCCCAGCAGCTGCCTGACAGACTCTGGCTCCCCCGAGCTCTCTGCCGGTGCAGGGGGCAGGAACAGACGTGTGCATGTGGTTCTGCCTTGGCCTGGGAGTGTGGACCCCCTGCCTGGCCCCCAGGCTCAGGGGCAAGGGCCGGGAGAGAGCACCACCCCGAAGCGCTTTTCTCCCGGGCTTGGGAGCGTTGTGCGCGGCTGGCGGGAACAGCCGGCGAGAGTGCTTGCAAAGCGGCCTTTGGAGGCAGCCGGGGAGGTCTTCCAGCGGGAGAGGGCCGGTTGTGCTCAGAGGCCCCACAGGCCAGGGGCAGGACCCAGCAGGGCCCCTGCCCCTGGCCAGCCTTGCCCAGACCTTCCTGGCCTCCGGGGGTACTGCCCCAGCAAGGGGCAGGCTGCGGGGACTGGGTCCAGACATGCCCGGGCGCCTCCCCAGGCTCATTCCCGCTGGTGCCTTTCCCCTGGGCCTAGGCCTCGCTTGAGGCCTCCTTGGAGACGAGGTTGCTGGCAGGGGCTGTCTCCACACTGCAAGGTGCTGGAGCTCAGAGGGCCTCGTCAGAGGGAAGGGACCAGCAAGGGGCTGGATGCCCAAGACCTCTTTGGCCCAGCAGCCTCAGGGCAGCAGGGAGAGCAAGAGGCCCAGTGTGCCCCTAGGTCGGCTCTGCCCCTTCCCACACAGGCGGCCAGCCCAGCAGCTGCCTGACAGACTCTGGCTCCCCCGAGCTCTCTGCTGGTGCAGGGGGCAGGAACAGACGTGTGCATGTGGTTCTGCCTTGGCCTGGGAGTGTGGACCCCCTGCCTGGCCCCCAGGCTCAGGGGCAAGGGCCGAGAGAGAGCACCACCCCGAAGCGCTTTTCTCCCGGGCTTGGGAGCGTTGTGCGCGGCTGGCGGGAACAGCCGGCGAGAGTGCTTGCAAAGCGGCCTTTGGAGGCAGCCGGGGAGGTCTTCCAGCGGGAGAGGGCCGGTTGTGCTCAGAGGCCCCACAGGCCAGGGGCAGGACCCAGCAGGATCCCTGCCCCTGGCCAGCCTTGCCCAGACCGTCCTGGCCTCCGGGGGTACTGCCCCAGCAAGGGGCAGGCTGCGGGGACTGGGTCCAGACATGCCCGGGCGCCTCCCCAGGCTCATCCCCGCTGGTGCCTTTCCCCTGGGCCTAGGCCTCGCTTGAGGCCTCCTTGGAGAGGAGGTTGCTGGCAGGGGCTGTCTCCACACTGCAAGGGGCTGGAGCTCAGAGGGCCTCGTCAGAGGGAAGGGACCAGCAAGGGGCTGGATGCCCAAGACCTCTTTGGCCCAGCAGCCTCAGGGCAGCAGGGAGAGCAAGAGGCCCAGTGTGCCCCTAGGTCGGCTCTGCCCCTTCCCACACAGGCGGCCAGCCCAGCAGCTGCCTGACAGACTCTGGCTCCCCCGAGCTCTCTGCCGGTGCAGGGGGCAGGAACAGACGTGTGCATGTGGTTCTGCCTTGGCCTGGGAGTGTGGACCCCCTGCCTGGCCCCCAGGCTCAGGGGCAAGGGCCGGGAGAGAGCACCACCCCGAAGCGCTTTTCTCCCGGGCTTGGGAGCGTTGTGCGCGGCTGGCGGGAACAGCCGGCGAGAGTGCTTGCAAAGCGGCCTTTGGAGGCAGCCGGGGAGGTCTTCCAGCGGGAGAGGGCCGGTTGTGCTCAGAGGCCCCACAGGCCAGGGGCAGGACCCAGCAGGGCCCCTGCCCCTGGCCAGCCTTGCCCAGACCTTCCTGGCCTCCGGGGGTACTGCCCCAGCAAGGGGCAGGCTGCGGGGACTGGGTCCAGACATGCCCGGGCGCCTCCCCAGGCTCATCCCCGCTGGTGCCTTTCCCCTGGGCCTAGGCCTCGCTTGAGGCCTCCTTGGAGACGAGGTTGCTGGCAGGGGCTGTCTCCACACTGCAAGGTGCTGGAGCTCAGAGGGCCTCGTCAGAGGGAAGGGACCAGCAAGGGGCTGGATGCCCAAGACCTCTTTGGCCCAGCAGCCTCAGGGCAGCAGGGAGAGCAAGAGGCCCAGTGTGCCCCTAGGTCGGCTCTGCCCCTTCCCACACAGGCGGCCAGCCCAGCAGCTGCCTGACAGACTCTGGCTCCCCCGAGCTCTCTGCTGGTGCAGGGGGCAGGAACAGACGTGTGCATGTGGTTCTGCCTTGGCCTGGGAGTGTGGACCCCCTGCCTGGCCCCCAGGCTCAGGGGCAAGGGCCGAGAGAGAGCACCACCCCGAAGCGCTTTTCTCCCGGGCTTGGGAGCGTTGTGCGCGGCTGGCGGGAACAGCCGGCGAGAGTGCTTGCAAAGCGGCCTTTGGAGGCAGCCGGGGAGGTCTTCCAGCGGGAGAGGGCCGGTTGTGCTCAGAGGCCCCACAGGCCAGGGGCAGGACCCAGCAGGATCCCTGCCCCTGGCCAGCCTTGCCCAGACCGTCCTGGCCTCCGGGGGTACTGCCCCAGCAAGGGGCAGGCTGCGGGGACTGGGTCCAGACATGCCCGGGCGCCTCCCCAGGCTCATCCCCGCTGGTGCCTTTCCCCTGGGCCTAGGCCTCGCTTGAGGCCTCCTTGGAGAGGAGGTTGCTGGCAGGGGCTGTCTCCACACTGCAAGGGGCTGGAGCTCAGAGGGCCTCGTCAGAGGGAAGGGACCAGCAAGGGGCTGGATGCCCAAGACCTCTTTGGCCCAGCAGCCTCAGGGCAGCAGGGAGAGCAAGAGGCCCAGTGTGCCCCTAGGTCGGCTCTGCCCCTTCCCACACAGGCGGCCAGCCCAGCAGCTGCCTGACAGACTCTGGCTCCCCCGAGCTCTCTGCCGGTGCAGGGGGCAGGAACAGACGTGTGCATGTGGTTCTGCCTTGGCCTGGGAGTGTGGACCCCCTGCCTGGCCCCCAGGCTCAGGGGCAAGGCCCGGGAGAGAGCACCACCCCGAAGCGCTTTTCTCCCGGGCTTGGGAGCGTTGTGCGCGGCTGGCGGGAACAGCCGGCGAGAGTGCTTGCAAAGCGGCCTTTGGAGGCAGCCGGGGAGGTCTTCCAGCGGGAGAGGGCCGGTTGTGCTCAGAGGCCCCACAGGCCAGGGGCAGGACCCAGCAGGGCCCCTGCCCCTGGCCAGCCTTGCCCAGACCTTCCTGGCCTCCGGGGGTACTGCCCCAGCAAGGGGCAGGCTGCGGGGACTGGGTCCAGACATGCCCGGGCGCCTCCCCAGGCTCATCCCCGCTGGTGCCTTTCCCCTGGGCCTAGGCCTCGCTTGAGGCCTCCTTGGAGACGAGGTTGCTGGCAGGGGCTGTCTCCACACTGCAAGGTGCTGGAGCTCAGAGGGCCTCGTCAGAGGGAAGGGACCAGCAAGGGGCTGGATGCCCAAGACCTCTTTGGCCCAGCAGCCTCAGGGCAGCAGGGAGAGCAAGAGGCCCAGTGTGCCCCTAGGTCGGCTCTGCCCCTTCCCACACAGGCGGCCAGCCCAGCAGCTGCCTGACAGACTCTGGCTCCCCCGAGCTCTCTGCTGGTGCAGGGGGCAGGAACAGACGTGTGCATGTGGTTCTGCCTTGGCCTGGGAGTGTGGACCCCCTGCCTGGCCCCCAGGCTCAGGGGCAAGGGCCGAGAGAGAGCACCACCCCGAAGCGCTTTTCTCCCGGGCTTGGGAGCGTTGTGCGCGGCTGGCGGGAACAGCCGGCGAGAGTGCTTGCAAAGCGGCCTTTGGAGGCAGCCGGGGAGGTCTTCCAGCGGGAGAGGGCCGGTTGTGCTCAGAGGCCCCACAGGCCAGGGGCAGGACCCAGCAGGATCCCTGCCCCTGGCCAGCCTTGCCCAGACCGTCCTGGCCTCCGGGGGTACTGCCCCAGCAAGGGGCAGGCTGCGGGGACTGGGTCCAGACATGCCCGGGCGCCTCCCCAGGCTCATCCCCGCTGGTGCCTTTCCCCTGGGCCTAGGCCTCGCTTGAGGCCTCCTTGGAGAGGAGGTTGCTGGCAGGGGCTGTCTCCACACTGCAAGGGGCTGGAGCTCAGAGGGCCTCGTCAGAGGGAAGGGACCAGCAAGGGGCTGGATGCCCAAGACCTCTTTGGCCCAGCAGCCTCAGGGCAGCAGGGAGAGCAAGAGGCCCAGTGTGCCCCTAGGTCGGCTCTGCCCCTTCCCACACAGGCGGCCAGCCCAGCAGCTGCCTGACAGACTCTGGCTCCCCCGAGCTCTCTGCCGGTGCAGGGGGCAGGAACAGACGTGTGCATGTGGTTCTGCCTTGGCCTGGGAGTGTGGACCCCCTGCCTGGCCCCCAGGCTCAGGGGCAAGGGCCGGGAGAGAGCACCACCCCGAAGCGCTTTTCTCCCGGGCTTGGGAGCGTTGTGCGCGGCTGGCGGGAACAGCCGGCGAGAGTGCTTGCAAAGCGGCCTTTGGAGGCAGCCGGGGAGGTCTTCCAGCGGGAGAGGGCCGGTTGTGCTCAGAGGCCCCACAGGCCAGGGGCAGGACCCAGCAGGGCCCCTGCCCCTGGCCCGCCTTGCCCAGACCTTCCTGGCCTCCGGGGGTACTGCCCCAGCAAGGGGCAGGCTGCGGGGACTGGGTCCAGACATGCCCGGGCGCCTCCCCAGGCTCATCCCCGCTGGTGCCTTTCCCCTGGGCCTAGGCCTCGCTTGAGGCCTCCTTGGAGAGGAGGTTGCTGGCAGGGGCTGTCTCCACACTGCAAGGGGCTGGAGCTCAGAGGGCCTCGTCAGAGGGAAGGACCAGCAAGGGGCTGGATGCCCAAGACCTCTTTGGCCCAGCAGCCTCAGGGCAGCAGGGAGAGCAAGAGGCCCAGTGTGCCCCTAGGTCGGCTCTGCCCCTTCCCACACAGGCGGCCAGCCCAGCAGCTGCCTGACAGACTCTGGCTCCCCCGAGCTCTCTGCCGGTGCAGGGGGCAGGAACAGACGTGTGCATGTGGTTCTGCCTTGGCCTGGGAGTGTGGACCCCCTGCCTGGCCCCCAGGCTCAGGGGCAAGGGCCGGGAGAGAGCACCACCCCGAAGCGCTTTTCTCCCGGGCTTGGGAGCGTTGTGCGCGGCTGGCGGGAACAGCCGGCGAGAGTGCTTGCAAAGCGGCCTTTGGAGGCAGCCGGGGAGGTCTTCCAGCGGGAGAGGGCCGGTTGTGCTCAGAGGCCCCACAGGCCAGGGGCAGGACCCAGCAGGGCCCCTGCCCCTGGCCAGTCTTGCCCAGACCTTCCTGGCCTCCGGGGGTACTGCCCCAGCAAGGGGCAGGCTGCGGGGACTGGGTCCAGACATGCCCGGGCGCCTCCCCAGGCTCATCCCCGCTGGTGCCTTTCCCCTGGGCCTAGGCCTCGCTTGAGGCCTCCTTGGAGAGGAGGTTGCTGGCAGGGGCTGTCTCCACACTGCAAGGGGCTGGAGCTCAGAGGGCCTCGTCAGAGGGAAGGGACCAGCAAAGGGCTGGATGCCCAAGACCTCTTTGGCCCAGCAGCCTCAGGGCAGCAGGGAGAGCAAGAGGCCCAGTGTGCCCCTAGGTCGGCTCTGCCCCTTCCCACACAGGCGGCCAGCCCAGCAGCTGCCTGACAGACTCTGGCTCCCCCGAGCTCTCTGCCGGTGCAGGGGCCAGGAACAGACGTGTGCATGTGGTTCTGCCTTGGCCTGGGAGTGTGGACCCCCTGCCTGGCCCCCAGGCTCAGGGGCAAGGGCCGGGAGAGAGCACCACCCCGAAGCGCTTTTCTCCCGGGCTTGGGAGCGTTGTGCGCGGCTGGCGGGAACAGCCGGCGAGAGTGCTTGCAAAGCGGCCTTTGGAGGCAGCCGGGGAGGTCTTCCAGCGGGAGAGGGCCGGTTGTGCTCAGAGGCCCCACAGGCCAGGGGCAGGACCCAGCAGGGCCCCTGCCCCTGGCCCGCCTTGCCCAGACCTTCCTGGCCTCCGGGGGTACTGCCCCAGCAAGGGGCAGGCTGCGGGGACTGGGTCCAGACATGCCCGGGCGCCTCCCCAGGCTCATCCCCGCTGGTGCCTTTCCCCTGGGCCTAGGCCTCGCTTGAGGCCTCCTTGGAGAGGAGGTTGCTGCCAGGGGCTGTCTCCACACTGCAAGGGGCTGGAGCTCAGAGGGCCTCGTCAGAGGGAAGGGACCAGCAAGGGGCTGGATGCCCAAGACTTCTTTGGCCCAGCAGCCTCAGGGCAGCAGGGAGAGCAAGAGGCCCAGTGTGCCCCTAGGTCGGCTCTGCCCCTTCCCACACAGGCGGCCAGCCCAGCAGCTGCCTGACAGACTCTGGCTCCCCCGAGCTCTCTGCCGGTGCAGGGGGCAGGAACAGACGTGTGCATGTGGTTCTGCCTTGGCCTGGGAGTGTGGACCCCCTGCCTGGCCCCCAGGCTCAGGGGCAAGGGCCGGGAGAGAGCACCACCCCGAAGCGCTTTTCTCCCGGGCTTGGGAGCGTTGTGCGCGGCTGGCGGGAACAGCCGGCGAGAGTGCTTGCAAAGCGGCCTTTGGAGGCAGCCGGGGAGGTCTTCCAGCGGGAGAGGGCCGGTTGTGCTCAGAGGCCCCACAGGCCAGGGGCAGGAACCAGCAGTGCCAATGCCCCTGGCCAGCCTTGCCCAGACCTTCCTGGCCTGCGGGGGTACTTCCCCAGCACGGGGCAGGCTGCGGGGACTGGGTCCAGACATGCCCGGGCGCCTCCCCAGGCTCATCCCCGCTGGTGCCTTTCCCCTGGGCCTAGGCCTCGCTTGAGGCCTCCTTGGAGAGGAGGTTGCTGGCAGGGGCTGTCTCCACACTGCAAGGGGCTGGAGCTCAGAGGGCCTCGTCAGAGGGAAGGGACCAGCAAGGGGCTGGATGCCCAAGACCTCTTTGGCCCAGCAGCCTCAGGGCAGCAGGGAGAGCAAGAGGCCCAGTGTGCCCCTAGGTCGGCTCTGCCCCTTCCCACACAGGCAGCCAGCCCAGCAGCTGCCTGACAGACTCTGGCTCCCCCGAGCTCTCTGCCGGTGCAGGGGGCAGGAACAGACGTGTGCATGTGGTTCTGCCTTGGCCTGGGAGTGTGGACCCCCTGCCTGGCCCCCAGGCTCAGGGGCAAGGGCCGGGAGAGAGCACCACCCCGAAGCGCTTTTCTCCCGGGCTTGGGAGCGTTGTGCGCGGCTGGCGGGAACAGCCGGCGAGAGTGCTTGCAAAGCGGCCTTTGGAGGCAGCCGGGGAGGTCTTCCAGCGGGAGAGGGCCGGTTGTGCTCAGAGGCCCCACAGGCCAGGGGCAGGAACCAGCAGGGCCAATGCCCCTGGCCAGCCTTGCCCAGACCTTCCTGGCCTGCGGGGGTACTTCCCCAGCACGGGGCAGGCTGCGGGGACTGGGTCCAGACATGCCCGGGCGCCTCCCCAGGCTCATCCCCGCTGGTGCCTTTCCCCTGGGCCTAGGCCTCGCTTGAGGCCTCCTTGGAGAGGAGGTTGCTGGCAGGGGCTGTCTCCACACTGCAAGGGGCTGGAGCTCAGAGGGCCTCGTCAGAGGGAAGGGACCAGCAAGGGGCTGGATGCCCAAGACCTCTTTGGCCCAGCAGCCTCAGGGCAGCAGGGAGAGCAAGAGGCCCAGTGTGCCCCTAGGTCGGCTCTGCCCCTTCCCACACAGGCGGCCAGCCCAGCAGCTGCCTGACAGACTCTGGCTCCCCCGAGCTCTCTGCCGGTGCAGGGGGCAGGAACAGACGTGTGCATGTGGTTCTGCCTTGGCCTGGGAGTGTGGACCCCCTGCCTGGCCCCCAGGCTCAGGGGCAAGGGCCGAGAGAGAGCACCACCCCGAAGCGCTTTTCTCCCGGGCTTGGGAGCGTTGTGCGCGGCTGGCGGGAACAGCCGGCGAGAGTGCTTGCAAAGCGGCCTTTGGAGGCAGCCGGGGAGGTCTTCCAGCGGGAGAGGGCCGGTTGTGCTCAGAGGCCCCACAGGCCAGGGGCAGGACCCAGCAGGATCCCTGCCCCTGGCCAACCTTGCCCAGACCGTCCTGGCCTCCGGGGGTACTGCCCCAGCAAGGGGCAGGCTGCGGGGACTGGGTCCAGACATGCCCGGGCGCCTCCCCAGGCTCATCCCCGCTGGTGCCTTTCCCCTGGGCCTAGGCCTCGCTTGAGGCCTCCTTGGAGAGGAGGTTGCTGGCAGGGGCTGTCTCCACACTGCAAGGGGCTGGAGCTCAGAGGGCCTCGTCAGAGGGAAGGGACCAGCAAGGGGCTGGATGCCCAAGACCTCTTTGGCCCAGCAGCCTCAGGGCAGCAGGGAGAGCAAGAGGCCCAGTGTGCCCCTAGGTCGGCTCTGCCCCTTCCCACACAGGCGGCCAGCCCAGCAGCTGCCTGACAGACTCTGGCTCCCCCGAGCTCTCTGCCGGTGCAGGGGGCAGGAACAGACGTGTGCATGTGGTTCTGCCTTGGCCTGGGAGTGTGGACCCCCTGCCTGGCCCCCAGGCTCAGGGGCAAGGGCCGGGAGAGAGCACCACCCCGAAGCGCTTTTCTCCCGGGCTTGGGAGCGTTGTGCGCGGCTGGCGGGAACAGCCGGCGAGAGTGCTTGCAAAGCGGCCTTTGGAGGCAGCCGGGGAGGTCTTCCAGCGGGAGAGGGCCGGTTGTGCTCAGAGGCCCCACAGGCCAGGGGCAGGACCCAGCAGGGCCCCTGCCCCTGGCCAGTCTTGCCCAGACCTTCCTGGCCTCCGGGGGTACTGCCCCAGCAAGGGGCAGGCTGCGGGGACTGGGTCCAGACATGCCCGGGCGCCTCCCCAGGCTCATCCCCGCTGGTGCCTTTCCCCTGGGCCTAGGCCTCGCTTGAGGCCTCCTTGGAGACGAGGTTGCTGGCAGGGGCTGTCTCCACACTGCAAGGTGCTGGAGCTCAGAGGGCCTCGTCAGAGGGAAGGGACCAGCAAGGGGCTGGATGCCCAAGACCTCTTTGGCCCAGCAGCCTCAGGGCAGCAGGGAGAGCAAGAGGCCCAGTGTGCCCCTAGGTCGGCTCTGCCCCTTCCCACACAGGCGGCCAGCCCAGCAGCTGCCTGACAGACTCTGACTCCCCCGAGCTCTCTGCTGGTGCAGGGGGCAGGAACAGACGTGTGCATGTGGTTCTGCCTTGGCCTGGGAGTGTGGACCCCCTGCCTGGCCCCCAGTCTCAGGGGCAAGGGCCGAGAGAGAGCACCACCCCGAAGCGCTTTTCTCCCGGGCTTGGGAGCGTTGTGCGCGGCTGGCGGGAACAGCCGGCGAGAGTGCTTGCAAAGCGGCCTTTGGAGGCAGCCGGGGAGGTCTTCCAGCGGGAGAGGGCCGGTTGTGCTCAGAGGCCCCACAGGCCAGGGGCAGGACCCAGCAGGATCCCTGCCCCTGGCCAGCCTTGCCCAGACCGTCCTGGCCTCCGGGGGTACTGCCCCAGCAAGGGGCAGGCTGCGGGGACTGGGTCCAGACATGCCCGGGCGCCTCCCCAGGCTCATCCCCGCTGGTGCCTTTCCCCTGGGCCTAGGCCTCGCTTGAGGCCTCCTTGGAGAGGAGGTTGCTGGCAGGGGCTGTCTCCACACTGCAAGGGGCTGGAGCTCAGAGGGCCTCGTCAGAGGGAAGGGACCAGCAAGGGGCTGGATGCCCAAGACCTCTTTGGCCCAGCAGCCTCAGGGCAGCAGGGAGAGCAAGAGGCCCAGTGTGCCCCTAGGTCGGCTCTGCCCCTTCCCACACAGGCGGCCAGCCCAGCAGCTGCCTGACAGACTCTGGCTCCCCCGAGCTCTCTGCCGGTGCAGGGGGCAGGAACAGACGTGTGCATGTGGTTCTGCCTTGGCCTGGGAGTGTGGACCCCCTGCCTGGCCCCCAGGCTCAGGGGCAAGGCCCGGGAGAGAGCACCACCCCGAAGCGCTTTTCTCCCGGGCTTGGGAGCGTTGTGCGCGGCTGGCGGGAACAGCCGGCGAGAGTGCTTGCAAAGCGGCCTTTGGAGGCAGCCGGGGAGGTCTTCCAGCGGGAGAGGGCCGGTTGTGCTCAGAGGCCCCACAGGCCAGGGGCAGGTCCCAGCAGGGCCCCTGCCCCTGGCCAGCCTTGCCCAGACCTTCCTGGCCTCCGGGGGTACTGCCCCAGCAAGGGGCAGGCTGCGGGGACTGGGTCCAGACATGCCCGGGCGCCTCCCCAGGCTCATCCCCGCTGGTGCCTTTCCCCTGGGCCTAGGCCTCGCTTGAGGCCTCCTTGGAGACGAGGTTGCTGGCAGGGGCTGTCTC
Source organism: Cervus elaphus (assembly GCF_910594005.1). Lineage (NCBI taxonomy): Eukaryota > Metazoa > Chordata > Mammalia > Artiodactyla > Cervidae > Cervus > Cervus elaphus. The sequence goes on from NW_025316749.1 coordinate 144,695, forward strand.
CACACTGCAAGGTGCTGGAGCTCAGAGGGCCTCGTCAGAGGGAAGGGACCAGCAAGGGGCTGGATGCCCAAGACCTCTTTGGCCCAGCAGCCTCAGGGCAGCAGGGAGAGCAAGAGGCCCAGTGTGCCCCTAGGTCGGCTCTGCCCCTTCCCACACAGGCGGCCAGCCCAGCAGCTGCCTGACAGACTCTGGCTCCCCCGAGCTCTCTGCTGGTGCAGGGGGCAGGAACAGACGTGTGCATGTGGTTCTGCCTTGGCCTGGGAGTGTGGACCCCCTGCCTGGCCCCCAGGCTCAGGGGCAAGGGCCGAGAGAGAGCACCACCCCGAAGCGCTTTTCTCCCGGGCTTGGGAGCGTTGTGCGCGGCTGGCGGGAACAGCCGGCGAGAGTGCTTGCAAAGCGGCCTTTGGAGGCAGCCGGGGAGGTCTTCCAGCGGGAGAGGGCCGGTTGTGCTCAGAGGCCCCACAGGCCAGGGGCAGGACCCAGCAGGATCCCTGCCCCTGGCCAGCCTTGCCCAGACCGTCCTGGCCTCCGGGGGTACTGCCCCAGCAAGGGGCAGGCTGCGGGGACTGGGTCCAGACATGCCCGGGCGCCTCCCCAGGCTCATCCCCGCTGGTGCCTTTCCCCTGGGCCTAGGCCTCGCTTGAGGCCTCCTTGGAGAGGAGGTTGCTGGCAGGGGCTGTCTCCACACTGCAAGGGGCTGGAGCTCAGAGGGCCTCGTCAGAGGGAAGGGACCAGCAAGGGGCTGGATGCCCAAGACCTCTTTGGCCCAGCAGCCTCAGGGCAGCAGGGAGAGCAAGAGGCCCAGTGTGCCCCTAGGTCGGCTCTGCCCCTTCCCACACAGGCGGCCAGCCCAGCAGCTGCCTGACAGACTCTGGCTCCCCCGAGCTCTCTGCCGGTGCAGGGGGCAGGAACAGACGTGTGCATGTGGTTCTGCCTTGGCCTGGGAGTGTGGACCCCCTGCCTGGCCCCCAGGCTCAGGGGCAAGGGCCGGGAGAGAGCACCACCCCGAAGCGCTTTTCTCCCGGGCTTGGGAGCGTTGTGCGCGGCTGGCGGGAACAGCCGGCGAGAGTGCTTGCAAAGCGGCCTTTGGAGGCAGCCGGGGAGGTCTTCCAGCGGGAGAGGGCCGGTTGTGCTCAGAGGCCCCACAGGCCAGGGGCAGGAACCAGCAGGGCCAATGCCCCTGGCCAGGCTTGCCCAGACCTTCCTGGCCTGCGGGGGTACTTCCCCAGCACGGGGCAGGCTGCGGGGACTGGGTCCAGACATGCCCGGGCGCCTCCCCAGGCTCATCCCCGCTGGTGCCTTTCCCCTGGGCCTAGGCCTCGCTTGAGGCCTCCTTGGAGAGGAGGTTGCTGGCAGGGGCTGTCTCCACACTGCAAGGGGCTGGAGCTCAGAGGGCCTCGTCAGAGGGAAGGGACCAGCAAGGGGCTGGATGCCCAAGACCTCTTTGGCCCAGCAGCCTCAGGGCAGCAGGGAGAGCAAGAGGCCCAGTGTGCCCCTAGGTCGGCTCTGCCCCTTCCCACACAGGCGGCCAGCCCAGCAGCTGCCTGACAGACTCTGGCTCCCCCGAGCTCTCTGCCAGTGCAGGGGGCAGGAACAGACGTGTGCATGTGGTTCTGCCTTGGCCTGGGAGTGTGGACCCCCTGCCTGGCCCCCAGGCTCAGGGGCAAGGGCCGGGAGAGAGCACCACCCCGAAGCGCTTTTCTCCCGGGCTTGGGAGCGTTGTGCGCGGCTGGCGGGAACAGCCGGCGAGAGTGCTTGCAAAGCGGCCTTTGGAGGCAGCCGGGGAGGTCTTCCAGCGGGAGAGGGCCGGTTGTGCTCAGAGGCCCCACAGGCCAGGGGCAGGACCCAGCAGGGCCCCTGCCCCTGGCCCGCCTTGCCCAGACCTTCCTGGCCTCCGGGGGTACTGCCCCAGCAAGGGGCAGGCTGCGGGGACTGGGTCCAGACATGCCCGGGCGCCTCCCCAGGCTCATCCCCGCTGGTGCCTTTCCCCTGGGCCTAGGCCTCGCTTGAGGCCTCCTTGGAGAGGAGGTTGCTGGCAGGGGCTGTCTCCACACTGCAAGGGGCTGGAGCTCAGAGGGCCTCGTCAGAGGGAAGGGACCAGCAAGGGGCTGGATGCCCAAGACCTCTTTGGCCCAGCAGCCTCAGGGCAGCAGGGAGAGCAAGAGGCACAGTGTGCCCCTAGGTCGGCTCTGCCCCTTCCCACACAGGCAGCCAGCCCAGCAGCTGCCTGACAGACTCTGGCTCCCCCGAGCTCTCTGCCGGTGCAGGGGGCAGGAACAGACGTGTGCATGTGGTTCTGCCTTGGCCTGGGAGTGTGGACCCCCTGCCTGGCCCCCAGGCTCAGGGGCAAGGGCCGGGAGAGAGCACCACCCCGAAGCGCTTTTCTCCCGGGCTTGGGAGCGTTGTGCGCGGCTGGCGGGAACAGCCGGCGAGAGTGCTTGCAAAGCGGCCTTTGGAGGCAGCCGGGGAGGTCTTCCAGCGGGAGAGGGCCGGTTGTGCTCAGAGGCCCCACAGGCCAGGGGCAGGACCCAGCAGGGCCCCTGCCCCTGGCCCGCCTTGCCCAGACCTTCCTGGCCTCCGGGGGTACTGCCCCAGCAAGGGGCAGGCTGCGGGGACTGGGTCCAGACATGCCCGGGCGCCTCCCCAGGCTCATCCCCGCTGGTGCCTTTCCCCTGGGCCTAGGCCTCGCTTGAGGCCTCCTTGGAGAGGAGGTTGCTGGCAGGGGCTGTCTCCACACTGCAAGGGGCTGGAGCTCAGAGGGCCTCGTCAGAGGGAAGGGACCAGCAAGGGGCTGGATGCCCAAGACCTCTTTGGCCCAGCAGCCTCAGGGCAGCAGGGAGAGCAAGAGGCCCAGTGTGCCCCTAGGTCGGCTCTGCCCCTTCCCACACAGGCGGCCAGCCCAGCAGCTGCCTGACAGACTCTGGCTCCCCCGAGCTCTCTGCCGGTGCAGGGGGCAGGAACAGACGTGTGCATGTGGTTCTGCCTTGGCCTGGGAGTGTGGACCCCCTGCCTGGCCCCCAGGCTCAGGGGCAAGGGCCGGGAGAGAGCACCACCCCGAAGCGCTTTTCTCCCGGGCTTGGGAGCGTTGTGCGCGGCTGGCGGGAACAGCCGGCGAGAGTGCTTGCAAAGCGGCCTTTGGAGGCAGCCGGGGAGGTCTTCCAGCGGGAGAGGGCCGGTTGTGCTCAGAGGCCCCACAGGCCAGGGGCAGGACCCAGCAGGGCCCCTGCCCCTGGCCCGCCTTGCCCAGACCTTCCTGGCCTCCGGGGGTACTGCCCCAGCAAGGGGCAGGCTGCGGGGACTGGGTCCAGACATGCCCGGGCGCCTCCCCAGGCTCATCCCCGCTGGTGCCTTTCCCCTGGGCCTAGGCCTCGCTTGAGGCCTCCTTGGAGAGGAGGTTGCTGGCAGGGGCTGTCTCCACACTGCAAGGGGCTGGAGCTCAGAGGGCCTCGTCAGAGGGAAGGGACCAGCAAGGGGCTGGATGCCCAAGACCTCTTTGGCCCAGCAGCCTCAGGGCAGCAGGGAGAGCAAGAGGCCCAGTGTGCCCCTAGGTCGGCTCTGCCCCTTCCCACACAGGCGGCCAGCCCAGCAGCTGCCTGACAGACTCTGGCTCCCCCGAGCTCTCTGCCGGTGCAGGGGGCAGGAACAGACGTGTGCATGTGGTTCTGCCTTGGCCTGGGAGTGTGGACCCCCTGCCTGGCCCCCAGGCTCAGGGGCAAGGGCCGGGAGAGAGCACCACCCCGAAGCGCTTTTCTCCCGGGCTTGGGAGCGTTGTGCGCGGCTGGCGGGAACAGCCGGCGAGAGTGCTTGCAAAGCGGCCTTTGGAGGCAGCCGGGGAGGTCTTCCAGCGGGAGAGGGCCGGTTGTGCTCAGAGGCCCCACAGGCCAGGGGCAGGACCCAGCAGGGCCCCTGCCCCTGGCCAGCCTTGCCCAGACCTTCCTGGCCTCCGGGGGTACTGCCCCAGCAAGGGGCAGGCTGCGGGGACTGGGTCCAGACATGCCCGGGCGCCTCCCCAGGCTCATCCCCGCTGGTGCCTTTCCCCTGGGCCTAGGCCTCGCTTGAGGCCTCCTTGGAGACGAGGTTGCTGGCAGGGGCTGTCTCCACACTGCAAGGTGCTGGAGCTCAGAGGGCCTCGTCAGAGGGAAGGGACCAGCAAGGGGCTGGATGCCCAAGACCTCTTTGGCCCAGCAGCCTCAGGGCAGCAGGGAGAGCAAGAGGCCCAGTGTGCCCCTAGGTCGGCTCTGCCCCTTCCCACACAGGCGGCCAGCCCAGCAGCTGCCTGACAGACTCTGGCTCCCCCGAGCTCTCTGCTGGTGCAGGGGGCAGGAACAGACGTGTGCATGTGGTTCTGCCTTGGCCTGGGAGTGTGGACCCCCTGCCTGGCCCCCAGGCTCAGGGGCAAGGGCCGAGAGAGAGCACCACCCCGAAGCGCTTTTCTCCCGGGCTTGGGAGCGTTGTGCGCGGCTGGCGGGAACAGCCGGCGAGAATGCTTGCAAAGCGGCCTTTGGAGGCAGCCGGGGAGGTCTTCCAGCGGGAGAGGGCCGGTTGTGCTCAGAGGCCCCACAGGCCAGGGGCAGGACCCAGCAGGATCCCTGCCCCTGGCCAGCCTTGCCCAGACCGTCCTGGCCTCCGGGGGTACTGCCCCAGCAAGGGGCAGGCTGCGGGGACTGGGTCCAGACATGCCCGGGCGCCTCCCCAGGCTCATCCCCGCTGGTGCCTTTCCCCTGGGCCTAGGCCTCGCTTGAGGCCTCCTTGGAGAGGAGGTTGCTGGCAGGGGCTGTCTCCACACTGCAAGGGGCTGGAGCTCAGAGGGCCTCGTCAGAGGGAAGGGACCAGCAAGGGGCTGGATGCCCAAGACCTCTTTGGCCCAGCAGCCTCAGGGCAGCAGGGAGAGCAAGAGGCCCAGTGTGCCCCTAGGTCGGCTCTGCCCCTTCCCACACAGGCGGCCAGCCCAGCAGCTGCCTGACAGACTCTGGCTCCCCCGAGCTCTCTGCCGGTGCAGGGGGCAGGAACAGACGTGTGCATGTGGTTCTGCCTTGGCCTGGGAGTGTGGACCCCCTGCCTGGCCCCCAGGCTCAGGGGCAAGGGCCGGGAGAGAGCACCACCCCGAAGCGCTTTTCTCCCGGGCTTGGGAGCGTTGTGCGCGGCTGGCGGGAACAGCCGGCGAGAGTGCTTGCAAAGCGGCCTTTGGAGGCAGCCGGGGAGGTCTTCCAGCGGGAGAGGGCCGGTTGTGCTCAGAGGCCCCACAGGCCAGGGGCAGGACCCAGCAGGGCCCCTGCCCCTGGCCAGCCTTGCCCAGACCTTCCTGGCCTCCGGGGGTACTGCCCCAGCAAGGGGCAGGCTGCGGGGACTGGGTCCAGACATGCCCGGGCGCCTCCCCAGGCTCATCCCCGCTGGTGCCTTTCCCCTGGGCCTAGGCCTCGCTTGAGGCCTCCTTGGAGAGGAGGTTGCTGGCAGGGGCTGTCTCCACACTGCAAGGGGCTGGAGCTCAGAGGGCCTCGTCAGAGGGAAGGGACCAGCAAGGGGCTGGATGCCCAAGACGTCTTTGGCCCAGCAGCCTCAGGGCAGCAGGGAGAGCAAGAGGCCCAGTGTGCCCCTAGGTCGGCTCTGCCCCTTCCCACACAGGCGGCCAGCCCAGCAGCTGCCTGACAGACTCTGGCTCCCCCGAGCTCTCTGCCGGTGCAGGGGGCAGGAACAGACGTGTGCATGTGGTTCTGCCTTGGCCTGGGAGTGTGGACCCCCTGCCTGGCCCCCAGGCTCAGGGGCAAGGGCCGGGAGAGAGCACCACCCCGAAGCGCTTTTCTCCCGGGCTTGGGAGCGTTGTGCGCGGCTGGCGGGAACAGCCGGCGAGAGTGCTTGCAAAGCGGCCTTTGGAGGCAGCCGGGGAGGTCTTCCAGCGGGAGAGGGCCGGTTGTGCTCAGAGGCCCCACAGGCCAGGGGCAGGACCCAGCAGGGCCCCTGCCCCTGGCCAGCCTTGCCCAGACCTTCCTGGCCTCCGGGGGTACTGCCCCAGCAAGGGGCAGGCTGCGGGGACTGGGTCCAGACATGCCCGGGCGCCTCCCCAGGCTCATCCCCGCTGGTGCCTTTCCCCTGGGCCTAGGCCTCGCTTGAGGCCTCCTTGGAGACGAGGTTGCTGGCAGGGGCTGTCTCCACACTGCAAGGTGCTGGAGCTCAGAGGGCCTCGTCAGAGGGAAGGGACCAGCAAGGGGCTGGATGCCCAAGACCTCTTTGGCCCAGCAGCCTCAGGGCAGCAGGGAGAGCAAGAGGCCCAGTGTGCCCCTAGGTCGGCTCTGCCCCTTCCCACACAGGCGGCCAGCCCAGCAGCTGCCTGACAGACTCTGGCTCCCCCGAGCTCTCTGCTGGTGCACGGGGCAGGAACAGACGTGTGCATGTGGTTCTGCCTTGGCCTGGGAGTGTGGACCCCCTGCCTGGCCCCCAGGCTCAGGGGCAAGGGCCGAGAGAGAGCACCACCCCGAAGCGCTTTTCTCCCGGGCTTGGGAGCGTTGTGCGCGGCTGGCGGGAACAGCCGGCGAGAGTGCTTGCAAAGCGGCCTTTGGAGGCAACCGGGGAGGTCTTCCAGCGGGAGAGGGCCGGTTGTGCTCAGAGGCCCCACAGGCCAGGGGCAGGACCCAGCAGGATCCCTGCCCCTGGCCAGCCTTGCCCAGACCGTCCTGGCCTCCGGGGGTAGTGCCCCAGCAAGGGGCAGGCTGCGGGGACTGGGTCCAGACATGCCCGGGCGCCTCCCCAGGCTCATCCCCGCTGGTGCCTTTCCCCTGGGCCTAGGCCTCGCTTGAGGCCTCCTTGGAGAGGAGGTTGCTGGCAGGGGCTGTCTCCACACTGCAAGGGGCTGGAGCTCAGAGGGCCTCGTCAGAGGGAAGGGACCAGCAAGGGGCTGGATGCCCAAGACCTCTTTGGCCCAGCAGCCTCAGGGCAGCAGGGAGAGCAAGAGGCCCAGTGTGCCCCTAGGTCGGCTCTGCCCCTTCCCACACAGGCGGCCAGCCCAGCAGCTGCCTGACAGACTCTGGCTCCCCCGAGCTCTCTGCCGGTGCAGGGGGCAGGAACAGACGTGTGCATGTGGTTCTGCCTTGGCCTGGGAGTGTGGACCCCCTGCCTGGCCCCCAGGCTCAGGGGCAAGGGCCGGGAGAGAGCACCACCCCGAAGCGCTTTTCTCCCGGGCTTGGGAGCGTTGTGCGCGGCTGGCGGGAACAGCCGGCGAGAGTGCTTGCAAAGCGGCCTTTGGAGGCAGCCGGGGAGGTCTTCCAGCGGGAGAGGGCCGGTTGTGCTCAGAGGCCCCACAGGCCAGGGGCAGGACCCAGCAGGGCCCCTGCCCCTGGCCCGCCTTGCCCAGACCTTCCTGGCCTCCGGGGGTACTGCCCCAGCAAGGGGCAGGCTGCGGGGACTGGGTCCAGACATGCCCGGGCGCCTCCCCAGGCTCATCCCCGCTGGTGCCTTTCCCCTGGGCCTAGGCCTCGCTTGAGGCCTCCTTGGAGAGGAGGTTGCTGGCAGGGGCTGTCTCCACACTGCAAGGGGCTGGAGCTCAGAGGGCCTCGTCAGAGGGAAGGGACCAGCAAGGGGCTGGATGCCCAAGACCTCTTTGGCCCAGCAGCCTCAGGGCAGCAGGGAGAGCAAGAGGCCCAGTGTGCCCCTAGGTCGGCTCTGCCCCTTCCCACACAGGCGGCCAGCCCAGCAGCTGCCTGACAGACTCTGGCTCCCCCGAGCTCTCTGCCGGTGCAGGGGGCAGGAACAGACGTGTGCATGTGGTTCTGCCTTGGCCTGGGAGTGTGGACCCCCTGCCTGGCCCCCAGGCTCAGGGGCAAGGGCCGGGAGAGAGCACCACCCCGAAGCGCTTTTCTCCCGGGCTTGGGAGCGTTGTGCGCGGCTGGCGGGAACAGCCGGCGAGAGTGCTTGCAAAGCGGCCTTTGGAGGCAGCCGGGGAGGTCTTCCAGCGGGAGAGGGCCGGTTGTGCTCAGAGGCCCCACAGGCCAGGGGCAGGACCCAGCAGGGCCCCTGCCCCTGGCCCGCCTTGCCCAGACCTTCCTGGCCTCCGGGGGTACTGCCCCAGCAAGGGGCAGGCTGCGGGGACTGGGTCCAGACATGCCCGGGCGCCTCCCCAGGCTCATCCCCGCTGGTGCCTTTCCCCTGGGCCTAGGCCTCGCTTGAGGCCTCCTTGGAGAGGAGGTTGCTGGCAGGGGCTGTCTCCACACTGCAAGGGGCTGGAGCTCAGAGGGCCTCGTCAGAGGGAAGGGACCAGCAAGGGGCTGGATGCCCAAGACCTCTTTGGCCCAGCAGCCTCAGGGCAGCAGGGAGAGCAAGAGGCCCAGTGTGCCCCTAGGTCGGCTCTGCCCCTTCCCACACAGGCGGCCAGCCCAGCAGCTGCCTGACAGACTCTGGCTCCCCCGAGCTCTCTGCTGGTGCAGGGGGCAGGAACAGACGTGTGCATGTGGTTCTGCCTTGGCCTGGGAGTGTGGACCCCCTGCCTGGCCCCCAGGCTCAGGGGCAAGGGCCGAGAGAGAGCACCACCCCGAAGCGCTTTTCTCCCGGGCTTGGGAGCGTTGTGCGCGGCTGGCGGGAACAGCCGGCGAGAGTGCTTGCAAAGCGGCCTTTGGAGGCAGCCGGGGAGGTCTTCCAGCGGGAGAGGGCCGGTTGTGCTCAGAGGCCCCACAGGCCAGGGGCAGGACCCAGCAGGGCCCCTGCCCCTTGCCAGCCTTGGCCAGACCTTCCTGGCCTCCGGGGGTACTGCCCCAGCAAGGGGCAGGCTGCGGGGACTGGGTCCAGACATGCCCGGGCGCCTCCCCAGGCTCATCCCCGCTGGTGCCTTTCCCCTGGGCCTAGGCCTCGCTTGAGGCCTCCTTGGAGACGAGGTTGCTGGCAGGGGCTGTCTCCACACTGCAAGGGGCTGGAGCTCAGAGGGCCTCGTCAGAGGGAAGGGACCAGCAAGGGGCTGGATGCCCAAGACCTCTTTGGCCCAGCAGCCTCAGGGCAGCAGGGAGAGCAAGAGGCCCAGTGTGCCCCTAGGTCGGCTCTGCCCCTTCCCACACAGGCGGCCAGCCCAGCAGCTGCGTGACAGACTCTGGCTCCCCCGAGCTCTCTGCCGGTGCAGGGGGCAGGAACAGACGTGTGCATGTGGTTCTGCCTTGGCCTGGGAGTGTGGACCCCCTGCCTGGCCCCCAGGCTCAGGGGCAAGGGCCGGGAGAGAGCACCACCCCGAAGCGCTTTTCTCCCGGGCTTGGGAGCGTTGTGCGCGGCTGGCGGGAACAGCCGGCGAGAGTGCTTGCAAAGCGGCCTTTGGAGGCAGCCGGGGAGGTCTTCCAGCGGGAGAGGGCCGGTTGTGCTCAGAGGCCCCACAGGCCAGGGGCAGGACCCAGCAGGGCCCCTGCCCCTGGCCCGCCTTGCCCAGACCTTCCTGGCCTCCGGGGGTACTGCCCCAGCAAGGGGCAGGCTGCGGGGACTGGGTCCAGACATGCCCGGGCGCCTCCCCAGGCTCATCCCCGCTGGTGCCTTTCCCCTGGGCCTAGGCCTCGCTTGAGGCCTCCTTGGAGAGGAGGTTGCTGGCAGGGGCTGTCTCCACACTGCAAGGGGCTGGAGCTCAGAGGGCCTCGTCAGAGGGAAGGGACCAGCAAAGGGCTGGATGCCCAAGACCTCTTTGGCCCAGCAGCCTCAGGGCAGCAGGGAGAGCAAGAGGCCCAGTGTGCCCCTAGGTCGGCTCTGCCCCTTCCCACACAGGCGGCCAGCCCAGCAGCTGCCTGACAGACTCTGGCTCCCCCGAGCTCTCTGCCGGTGCAGGGGGCAGGAACAGACGTGTGCATGTGGTTCTGCCTTGGCCTGGGAGTGTGGACCCCCTGCCTGGCCCCCAGGCTCAGGGGCAAGGGCCGGGAGAGAGCACCACCCCGAAGCGCTTTTCTCCCGGGCTTGGGAGCGTTGTGCGCGGCTGGCGGGAACAGCCGGCGAGAGTGCTTGCAAAGCGGCCTTTGGAGGCAGCCGGGGAGGTCTTCCAGCGGGAGAGGGCCGGTTGTGCTCAGAGGCCCCACAGGCCAGGGGCAGGACCCAGCAGGGCCCCTGCCCCTGGCCCGCCTTGCCCAGACCTTCCTGGCCTCCGGGGGTACTGCCCCAGCAAGGGGCAGGCTGCGGGGACTGGGTCCAGACATGCCCGGGCGCCTCCCCAGGCTCATCCCCGCTGGTGCCTTTCCCCTGGGCCTAGGCCTCGCTTGAGGCCTCCTTGGAGAGGAGGTTGCTGGCAGGGGCTGTCTCCACACTGCAAGGGGCTGGAGCTCAGAGGGCCTCGTCAGAGGGAAGGGACCAGCAAGGGGCTGGATGCCCAAGACCTCTTTGGCCCAGCAGCCTCAGGGCAGCAGGGAGAGCAAGAGGCCCAGTGTGCCCCTAGGTCGGCTCTGCCCCTTCCCACACAGGCGGCCAGCCCAGCAGCTGCCTGACAGACTCTGGCTCCCCCGAGCTCTCTGCCGGTGCAGGGGGCAGGAACAGACGTGTGCATGTGGTTCTGCCTTGGCCTGGGAGTGTGGACCCCCTGCCTGGCCCCCAGGCTCAGGGGCAAGGGCCGGGAGAGAGCACCACCCCGAAGCGCTTTTCTCCCGGGCTTGGGAGCGTTGTGCGCGGCTGGCGGGAACAGCCGGCGAGAGTGCTTGCAAAGCGGCCTTTGGAGGCAGCCGGGGAGGTCTTCCAGCGGGAGAGGGCCGGTTGTGCTCAGAGGCCCCACAGGCCAGGGGCAGGACCCAGCAGGGCCCCTGCCCCTGGCCCGCCTTGCCCAGACCTTCCTGGCCTCCGGGGGTACTGCCCCAGCAAGGGGCAGGCTGCGGGGACTGGGTCCAGACATGCCCGGGCGCCTCCCCAGGCTCATCCCCGCTGGTCCCTTCCCTCTGGGCCTAGGCCTCGCTTGAGGCCTCCTTGGAGAGGAGGTTGCTGGCAGGGGCTGTCTCCACAATGCAAGGGGCTGGAGCTCAGAGGGCCTCGTCAGAGGGAAGGGACCAGCAAGGGGCTGGATGCCCAAGACCTCTTTGGCCCAGCAGCCTCAGGGCAGCAGGGAGAGCAAGAGGCCCAGTGTGCCCCTAGGTCGGCTCTGCCCCTTCCCACACAGGCGGCCAGCCCAGCAGCTGCCTGACAGACTCTGACTCCCCCGAGCTCTCTGCCGGTGCAGGGGGCAGGAACAGACGTGTGCATGTGGTTCTGCCTTGGCCTGGGAGTGTGGACCCCCTGCCTGGCCCCCAGGCTCAGGGGCAAGGGCCGGGAGAGAGCACCACCCCGAAGCGCTTTTCTCCCGGGCTTGGGAGCGTTGTGCGCGGCTGGCGGGAACAGCCGGCGAGAGTGCTTGCAAAGCGGCCTTTGGAGGCAACCGGGGAGGTCTTCCAGCGGGAGAGGGCCGGTTGTGCTCAGAGGCCCCACAGGCCAGGGGCAGGACCCAGCAGGATCCCTGCCCCTGGCCAGCCTTGCCCAGACCGTCCTGGCCTCCGGGGGTAGTGCCCCAGCAAGGGGCAGGCTGCGGGGACTGGGTCCAGACATGCCCGGGCGCCTCCCCAGGCTCATCCCCGCTGGTGCCTTTCCCCTGGGCCTAGGCCTCGCTTGAGGCCTCCTTGGAGAGGAGGTTGCTGGCAGGGGCTGTCTCCACACTGCAAGGGGCTGGAGCTCAGAGGGCCTCGTCAGAGGGAAGGGACCAGCAAGGGGCTGGATGCCCAAGACCTCTTTGGCCCAGCAGCCTCAGGGCAGCAGGGAGAGCAAGAGGCCCAGTGTGCCCCTAGGTCGGCTCTGCCCCTTCCCACACAGGCGGCCAGCCCAGCAGCTGCCTGACAGACTCTGGCTCCCCCGAGCTCTCTGCCGGTGCAGGGGGCAGGAACAGACGTGTGCATGTGGTTCTGCCTTGGCCTGGGAGTGTGGACCCCCTGCCTGGCCCCCAGGCTCAGGGGCAAGGGCCGGGAGAGAGCACCACCCCGAAGCGCTTTTCTCCCGGGCTTGGGAGCGTTGTGCGCGGCTGGCGGGAACAGCCGGCGAGAGTGCTTGCAAAGCGGCCTTTGGAGGCAGCCGGGGAGGTCTTCCAGCGGGAGAGGGCCGGTTGTGCTCAGAGGCCCCACAGGCCAGGGGCAGGACCCAGCAGGGCCCCTGCCCCTGGCCCGCCTTGCCCAGACCTTCCTGGCCTCCGGGGGTACTGCCCCAGCAAGGGGCAGGCTGCGGGGCCTGGGTCCAGACATGCCCGGGCGCCTCCCCAGGCTCATCCCCGCTGGTGCCTTTCCCCTGGGCCTAGGCCTCGCTTGAGGCCTCCTTGGAGAGGAGGTTGCTGGCAGGGGCTGTCTCCACACTGCAAGGGGCTGGAGCTCAGAGGGCCTCGTCAGAGGGAAGGGACCAGCAAGGGGCTGGATGCCCAAGACCTCTTTGGCCCAGCAGCCTCAGGGCAGCAGGGAGAGCAAGAGGCCCAGTGTGCCCCTAGGTCGGCTCTGCCCCTTCCCACACAGGCGGCCAGCCCAGCAGCTGCCTGACAGACTCTGGCTCCCCCGAGCTCTCTGCCGGTGCAGGGGGCAGGAACAGACGTGTGCATGTGGTTCTGCCTTGGCCTGGGAGTGTGGACCCCCTGCCTGGCCCCCAGGCTCAGGGGCAAGGGCCGGGAGAGAGCACCACCCCGAAGCGCTTTTCTCCCGGGCTTGGGAGCGTTGTGCGCGGCTGGCGGGAACAGCCGGCGAGAGTGCTTGCAAAGCGGCCTTTGGAGGCAGCCGGGGAGGTCTTCCAGCGGGAGAGGGCCGGTTGTGCTCAGAGGCCCCACAGGCCAGGGGCAGGACCCAGCAGGGCCCCTGCCCCTGGCCCGCCTTGCCCAGACCTTCCTGGCCTCCGGGGGTACTGCCCCAGCAAGGGGCAGGCTGCGGGGACTGGGTCCAGACATGCCCGGGCGCCTCCCCAGGCTCATCCCCGCTGGTGCCTTTCCCCTGGGCCTAGGCCTCGCTTGAGGCCTCCTTGGAGAGGAGGTTGCTGGCAGGGGCTGTCTCCACACTGCAAGGGGCTGGAGCTCAGAGGGCCTCGTCAGAGGGAAGGGACCAGCAAGGGGCTGGATGCCCAAGACCTCTTTGGCCCAGCAGCCTCAGGGCAGCAGGGAGAGCAAGAGGCCCAGTGTGCCCCTAGGTCGGCTCTGCCCCTTCCCACACAGGCGGCCAGCCCAGCAGCTGCCTGACAGACTCTGGCTCCCCCGAGCTCTCTGCTGGTGCAGGGGGCAGGAACAGACGTGTGCATGTGGTTCTGCCTTGGCCTGGGAGTGTGGACCCCCTGCCTGGCCCCCAGGCTCAGGGGCAAGGGCCGAGAGAGAGCACCACCCCGAAGCGCTTTTCTCCCGGGCTTGGGAGCGTTGTGCGCGGCTGGCGGGAACAGCCGGCGAGAGTGCTTGCAAAGCGGCCTTTGGAGGCAGCCGGGGAGGTCTTCCAGCGGGAGAGGGCCGGTTGTGCTCAGAGGCCCCACAGGCCAGGGGCAGGACCCAGCAGGGCCCCTGCCCCTGGCCAGCCTTGCCCAGACCTTCCTGGCCTCCGGGGGTACTGCCCCAGCAAGGGGCAGGCTGCGGGGACTGGGTCCAGACATGCCCGGGCGCCTCCCCAGGCTCATCCCCGCTGGTGCCTTTCCCCTGGGCCTAGGCCTCGCTTGAGGCCTCCTTGGAGACGAGGTTGCTGGCAGGGGCTGTCTCCACACTGCAAGGGGCTGGAGCTCAGAGGGCCTCGTCAGAGGGAAGGGACCAGCAAGGGGCTGGATGCCCAAGACCTCTTTGGCCCAGCAGCCTCAGGGCAGCAGGGAGAGCAAGAGGCCCAGTGTGCCCCTAGGTCGGCTCTGCCCCTTCCCACACAGGCGGCCAGCCCAGCAGCTGCGTGACAGACTCTGGCTCCCCCGAGCTCTCTGCCGGTGCAGGGGGCAGGAACAGACGTGTGCATGTGGTTCTGCCTTGGCCTGGGAGTGTGGACCCCCTGCCTGGCCCCCAGGCTCAGGGGCAAGGGCCGGGAGAGAGCACCACCCCGAAGCGCTTTTCTCCCGGGCTTGGGAGCGTTGTGCGCGGCTGGCGGGAACAGCCGGCGAGAGTGCTTGCAAAGCGGCCTTTGGAGGCAGCCGGGGAGGTCTTCCAGCGGGAGAGGGCCGGTTGTGCTCAGAGGCCCCACAGGCCAGGGGCAGGACCCAGCAGGGCCCCTGCCCCTGGCCCGCCTTGCCCAGACCTTCCTGGCCTCCGGGGGTACTGCCCCAGCAAGGGGCAGGCTGCGGGGACTGGGTCCAGACATGCCCGGGCGCCTCCCCAGGCTCATCCCCGCTGGTGCCTTTCCCCTGGGCCTAGGCCTCGCTTGAGGCCTCCTTGGAGAGGAGGTTGCTGGCAGGGGCTGTCTCCACACTGCAAGGGGCTGGAGCTCAGAGGGCCTCGTCAGAGGGAAGGGACCAGCAAAGGGCTGGATGCCCAAGACCTCTTTGGCCCAGCAGCCTCAGGGCAGCAGGGAGAGCAAGAGGCCCAGTGTGCCCCTAGGTCGGCTCTGCCCCTTCCCACACAGGCGGCCAGCCCAGCAGCTGCCTGACAGACTCTGGCTCCCCCGAGCTCTCTGCCGGTGCAGGGGGCAGGAACAGACGTGTGCATGTGGTTCTGCCTTGGCCTGGGAGTGTGGACCCCCTGCCTGGCCCCCAGGCTCAGGGGCAAGGGCCGGGAGAGAGCACCACCCCGAAGCGCTTTTCTCCCGGGCTTGGGAGCGTTGTGCGCGGCTGGCGGGAACAGCCGGCGAGAGTGCTTGCAAAGCGGCCTTTGGAGGCAGCCGGGGAGGTCTTCCAGCGGGAGAGGGCCGGTTGTGCTCAGAGGCCCCACAGGCCAGGGGCAGGACCCAGCAGGGCCCCTGCCCCTGGCCCGCCTTGCCCAGACCTTCCTGGCCTCCGGGGGTACTGCCCCAGCAAGGGGCAGGCTGCGGGGACTGGGTCCAGACATGCCCGGGCGCCTCCCCAGGCTCATCCCCGCTGGTGCCTTTCCCCTGGGCCTAGGCCTCGCTTGAGGCCTCCTTGGAGAGGAGGTTGCTGGCAGGGGCTGTCTCCACACTGCAAGGGGCTGGAGCTCAGAGGGCCTCGTCAGAGGGAAGGGACCAGCAAGGGGCTGGATGCCCAAGACCTCTTTGGCCCAGCAGCCTCAGGGCAGCAGGGAGAGCAAGAGGCCCAGTGTGCCCCTAGGTCGGCTCTGCCCCTTCCCACACAGGCGGCCAGCCCAGCAGCTGCCTGACAGACTCTGGCTCCCCCGAGCTCTCTGCCGGTGCAGGGGGCAGGAACAGACGTGTGCATGTGGTTCTGCCTTGGCCTGGGAGTGTGGACCCCCTGCCTGGCCCCCAGGCTCAGGGGCAAGGGCCGGGAGAGAGCACCACCCCGAAGCGCTTTTCTCCCGGGCTTGGGAGCGTTGTGCGCGGCTGGCGGGAACAGCCGGCGAGAGTGCTTGCAAAGCGGCCTTTGGAGGCAGCCGGGGAGGTCTTCCAGCGGGAGAGGGCCGGTTGTGCTCAGAGGCCCCACAGGCCAGGGGCAGGACCCAGCAGGGCCCCTGCCCCTGGCCCGCCTTGCCCAGACCTTCCTGGCCTCCGGGGGTACTGCCCCAGCAAGGGGCAGGCTGCGGGGACTGGGTCCAGACATGCCCGGGCGCCTCCCCAGGCTCATCCCCGCTGGTGCCTTTCCTCTGGGCCTAGGCCTCGCTTGAGGCCTCCTTGGAGAGGAGGTTGCTGGCAGGGGCTGTCTCCACAATGCAAGGGGCTGGAGCTCAGAGGGCCTCGTCAGAGGGAAGGGACCAGCAAGGGGCTGGATGCCCAAGACCTCTTTGGCCCAGCAGCCTCAGGGCAGCAGGGAGAGCAAGAGGCCCAGTGTGCCCCTAGGTCGGCTCTGCCCCTTCCCACACAGGCGGCCAGCCCAGCAGCTGCCTGACAGACTCTGACTCCCCCGAGCTCTCTGCCGGTGCAGGGGGCAGGAACAGACGTGTGCATGTGGTTCTGCCTTGGCCTGGGAGTGTGGACCCCCTGCCTGGCCCCCAGGCTCAGGGGCAAGGGCCGGGAGAGAGCACCACCCCGAAGCGCTTTTCTCCCGGGCTTGGGAGCGTTGTGCGCGGCTGGCGGGAACAGCCGGCCAGAGTGCTTGCAAAGCGGCCTTTGGAGGCAGCCGGGGAGGTCTTCCAGCGGGAGATGGCCGGTTGTGCTCAGAGGCCCCACAGGCCAGGGGCAGGACCCAGCAGGGCCCCTGCCCCTGGCCCGCCTTGCCCAGACCTTCCTGGCCTCCGGGGGTACTGCCCCAGCAAGGGGCAGGCTGCGGGGACTGGGTCCAGACATGCCCGGGCGCCTCCCCAGGCTCATCCCCGCTGGTGCCTTTCCCCTGGGCCTAGGCCTCGCTTGAGGCCTCCTTGGAGAGGAGGTTGCTGGCAGGGGCTGTCTCCACACTGCAAGGGGCTGGAGCTCAGAGGGCCTCGTCAGAGGGAAGGGACCAGCAAGGGGCTGGATGCCCAAGACCTCTTTGGCCCAGCAGCCTCAGGGCAGCAGGGAGAGCAAGAGGCCCAGTGTGCCCCTAGGTCGGCTCTGCCCCTTCCCACACAGGCGGCCAGCCCAGCAGCTGCCTGACAGACTCTGGCTCCCCCGAGCTCTCTGCCGGTGCAGGGGGCAGGAACAGACGTGTGCATGTGGTTCTGCCTTGGCCTGGGAGTGTGGACCCCCTGCCTGGCCCCCAGGCTCAGGGGCAAGGGCCGGGAGAGAGCACCACCCCGAAGCGCTTTTCTCCCGGGCTTGGGAGCGTTGTGCGCGGCTGGCGGGAACAGCCGGCGAGAGTACTTGCAAAGCGGCCTTTGGAGGCAGCCGGGGAGGTCTTCCAGCGGGAGAGGGCCGGTTGTGCTCAGAGGCCCCACAGGCCAGGGGCAGGACCCAGCAGGGCCCCTGCCCCTGGCCAGCCTTGCCCAGACCTTCCTGGCCTCCGGGGGTACTGCCCCAGCAAGGGGCAGGCTGCGGGGACTGGGTCCAGACATGCCCGGGCGCCTCCCCAGGCTCATCCCCGCTGGTGCCTTTCCCCTGGGCCTAGGCCTCGCTTGAGGCCTCCTTGGAGACGAGGTTGCTGGCAGGGGCTGTCTCCACACTGCAAGGTGCTGGAGCTCAGAGGGCCTCGTCAGAGGGAAGGGACCAGCAAGGGGCTGGATGCCCAAGACCTCTTTGGCCCAGCAGCCTCAGGGCAGCAGGGAGAGCAAGAGGCCCAGTGTGCCCCTAGGTCGGCTCTGCCCCTTCCCACACAGGCGGCCAGCCCAGCAGCTGCCTGACAGACTCTGGCTCCCCCGAGCTCTCTTCTGGTGCAGGGGGCAGGAACAGACGTGTGCATGTGGTTCTGCCTTGGCCTGGGAGTGTGGACCCCCTGCCTGGCCCCCAGGCTCAGGGGCAAGGGCCGAGAGAGAGCACCACCCCGAAGCGCTTTTCTCCCGGGCTTGGGAGCGTTGTGCGCGGCTGGCGGGAACAGCCGGCGAGAGTGCTTGCAAAGCGGCCTTTGGAGGCAGCCGGGGAGGTCTTCCAGCGGGAGAGGGCCGGTTGTGCTCAGAGGCCCCACAGGCCAGGGGCAGGACCCAGCAGGATCCCTGCCCCTGGCCAGCCTTGCCCAGACCGTCCTGGCCTCCGGGGGTACTGCCCCAGCAAGGGGCAGGCTGCGGGGACTGGGTCCAGACATGCCCGGGCGCCTCCCCAGGCTCATCCCCGCTGGTGCCTTTCCCCTGGGCCTAGGCCTCGCTTGAGGCCTCCTTGGAGAGGAGGTTGCTGGCAGGGGCTGTCTCCACACTGCAAGGGGCTGGAGCTCAGAGGGCCTCGTCAGAGGGAAAGGACCAGCAAGGGGCTGGATGCCCAAGACCTCTTTGGCCCAGCAGCCTCAGGGCAGCAGGGAGAGCAAGAGGCCCAGTGTGCCCCTAGGTCGGCTCTGCCCCTTCCCACACAGGCGGCCAGCCCAGCAGCTGCCTGACAGACTCTGGCTCCCCCGAGCTCTCTGCCGGTGCAGGGGGCAGGAACAGACGTGTGCATGTGGTTCTGCCTTGGCCTGGGAGTGTGGACCCCCTGCCTGGCCCCCAGGCTCAGGGGCAAGGGCCGGGAGAGAGCACCACCCCGAAGCGCTTTTCTCCCGGGCTTGGGAGCGTTGTGCGCGGCTGGCGGGAACAGCCGGCGAGAGTGCTTGCAAAGCGGCCTTTGGAGGCAGCCGGGGAGGTCTTCCAGCGGGAGAGGGCCGGTTGTGCTCAGAGGCCCCACAGGCCAGGGGCAGGACCCAGCAGGATCCCTGCCCCTGGCCAGCCTTGCCCAGACCGTCCTGGCCTCCGGGGGTACTGCCCCAGCAAGGGGCAGGCTGCGGGGACTGGGTCCAGACATGCCCGGGCGTCTCCCCAGGCTCATCCCCGCTGGTGCCTTTCCCCTGGGCCTAGGCCTCGCTTGAGGCCTCCTTGGAGAGGAGGTTGCTGGCAGGGGCTGTCTCCACACTGCAAGGGGCTGGAGCTCAGAGGGCCTCGTCAGAGGGAAGGGACCAGCAAGGGGCTGGATGCCCAAGACCTCTTTGGCCCAGCAGCCTCAGGGCAGCAGGGAGAGCAAGAGGCCCAGTGTGCCCCTAGGTCGGCTCTGCCCCTTCCCACACAGGCGGCCAGCCCAGCAGCTGCCTGACAGACTCTGGCTCCCCCGAGCTCTCTGCCGGTGCAGGGGGCAGGAACAGACGTGTGCATGTGGTTCTGCCTTGGCCTGGGAGTGTGGACCCCCTGCCTGGCCCCCAGGCTCAGGGGCAAGGGCCGGGAGAGAGCACCACCCCGAAGCGCTTTTCTCCCGGGCTTGGGAGCGTTGTGCGCGGCTGGCGGGAACAGCCGGCGAGAGTGCTTGCAAAGCGGCCTTTGGAGGCAGCCGGGGAGGTCTTCCAGCGGGAGAGGGCCGGTTGTGCTCAGAGGCCCCACAGGCCAGGGGCAGGACCCAGCAGGGCCCCTGCCCCTGGCCCGCCTTGCCCAGACCTTCCTGGCCTCCGGGGGTACTGCCCCAGCAAGGGGCAGGCTGCGGGGACTGGGTCCAGACATGCCCGGGCGCCTCCCCAGGCTCATCCCCGCTGGTGCCTTTCCCCTGGGCCTAGGCCTCGCTTGAGGCCTCCTTGGAGAGGAGGTTGCTGGCAGGGGCTGTCTCCACACTGCAAGGGGCTGGAGCTCAGAGGGCCTCGTCAGAGGAAAGAACCAGCAAGGGGCTGGATGCCCAAGGCCTCTTTGGCCCAGCAGCCTCAGGGCAGCAGGGAGAGCAAGAGGCCCAGTGTGCCCCTAGGTCGGCTCTGCCCCTTCCCACACAGGCGGCCAGCCCAGCAGCTGCCTGACAGACTCTGGCTCCCCCGAGCTCTCTGCCGGTGCAGGGGGCAGGAACAGACGTGTGCATGTGGTTCTGCCTTGGCCTGGGAGTGTGGACCCCCTGCCTGGCCCCCAGGCTCAGGGGCAAGGGCCGGGAGAGAGCACCACCCCGAAGCGCTTTTCTCCCGGGCTTGGGAGCGTTGTGCGCGGCTGGCGGGAACAGCCGGCGAGAGTGCTTGCAAAGCGGCCTTTGGAGGCAGCCGGGGAGGTCTTCCAGCGGGAGAGGGCCGGTTGTGCTCAGAGGCCCCACAGGCCAGGGGCAGGACCCAGCAGGGCCCCTGCCCCTGGCCAGCCTTGCCCAGACCTTCCTGGCCTCCGGGGGTACTGCCCCAGCAAAGGGCAGGCTGCGTGGACTGGGTCCAGACATGCCCGGGCGCCTCCCCAGGCTCATCCCCGCTGGTGCCTTTCCCCTGGGCCTAGGCCTCGCTTGAGGCCTCCTTGGAGAGGAGGTTGCTGGCAGGGGCTGTCTCCACACTGCAAGGGGCTGGAGCTCAGAGGGCCTCGTCAGAGGGAAGGGACCAGCAAGGGGCTGGATGCCCAAGACCTCTTTGGCCCAGCAGCCTCAGGGCAGCAGGGAGAGCAAGAGGCCCAGTGTGCCCCTAGGTCGGCTCTGCCCCTTCCCACACAGGCGGCCAGCCCAGCAGCTGCCTGACAGACTCTGGCTCCCCCGAGCTCTCTGCCGGTGCAGGGGGCAGGAACAGACGTGTGCATGTGGTTCTGCCTTGGCCTGGGAGTGTGGACCCCCTGCCTGGCCCCCAGGCTCAGGGGCAAGGGCCGGGAGAGAGCACCACCCCGAAGCGCTTTTCTCCCGGGCTTGGGAGCGTTGTGCGCGGCTGGCGGGAACAGCCGGCGAGAGTGCTTGCAAAGCGGCCTTTGGAGGCAGCCGGGGAGGTCTTCCAGCGGGAGAGGGCCGGTTGTGCTCAGAGGCCCCACAGGCCAGGGGCAGGACCCAGCAGGGCCCCTGCCCCTGGCCAGTCTTGCCCAGACCTTCCTGGCCTCCGGGGGTACTGCCCCAGCAAGGGGCAGGCTGCGGGGACTGGGTCCAGACATGCCCGGGCGCCTCCCCAGGCTCATCCCCGCTGGTGCCTTTCCCCTGGGCCTAGGCCTCGCTTGAGGCCTCCTTGGAGAGGAGGTTGCTGGCAGGGGCTGTCTCCACACTGCAAGGGGCTGGAGCTCAGAGGGCCTCGTCAGAGGGAAGGGACCAGCAAAGGGCTGGATGCCCAAGACCTCTTTGGCCCAGCAGCCTCAGGGCAGCAGGGAGAGCAAGAGGCCCAGTGTGCCCCTAGGTCGGCTCTGCCCCTTCCCACACAGGCGGCCAGCCCAGCAGCTGCCTGACAGACTCTGGCTCCCCCGAGCTCTCTGCCGGTGCAGGGGGCAGGAACAGACGTGTGCATGTGGTTCTGCCTTGGCCTGGGAGTGTGGACCCCCTGCCTGGCCCCCAGGCTCAGGGGCAAGGGCCGGGAGAGAGCACCACCCCGAAGCGCTTTTCTCCCGGGCTTGGGAGCGTTGTGCGCGGCTGGCGGGAACAGCCGGCGAGAGTGCTTGCAAAGCGGCCTTTGGAGGCAGCCGGGGAGGTCTTCCAGCGGGAGAGGGCCGGTTGTGCTCAGAGGCCCCACAGGCCAGGGGCAGGACCCAGCAGGGCCCCTGCCCCTGGCCCGCCTTGCCCAGACCTTCCTGGCCTCCGGGGGTACTGCCCCAGCAAGGGGCAGGCTGCGGGGACTGGGTCCAGACATGCCCGGGCGCCTCCCCAGGCTCATCCCCGCTGGTGCCTTTCCCCTGGGCCTAGGCCTCGCTTGAGGCCTCCTTGGAGAGGAGGTTGCTGCCAGGGGCTGTCTCCACACTGCAAGGGGCTGGAGCTCAGAGGGCCTCGTCAGAGGGAAGGGACCAGCAAGGGGCTGGATGCCCAAGACTTCTTTGGCCCAGCAGCCTCAGGGCAGCAGGGAGAGCAAGAGGCCCAGTGTGCCCCTAGGTCGGCTCTGCCCCTTCCCACACAGGCGGCCAGCCCAGCAGCTGCCTGACAGACTCTGGCTCCCCCGAGCTCTCTGCCGGTGCAGGGGGCAGGAACAGACGTGTGCATGTGGTTCTGCCTTGGCCTGGGAGTGTGGACCCCCTGCCTGGCCCCCAGGCTCAGGGGCAAGGGCCGGGAGAGAGCACCACCCCGAAGCGCTTTTCTTCCGGGCTTGGGAGCGTTGTGCGCGGCTGGCGGGAACAGCCGGCGAGAGTGCTTGCAAAGCGGCCTTTGGAGGCAGCCGGGGAGGTCTTCCAGCGGGAGAGGGCCGGTTGTGCTCAGAGGCCCCACAGGCCAGGGGCAGGACCCAGCAGGGCCCCTGCCCCTGGCCCGCCTTGCCCAGACCTTCCTGGCCTCCGGGGGTACTGCCCCAGCAAGGGGCAGGCTGCGGGGACTGGGTCCAGACATGCCCGGGCGCCTCCCCAGGCTCATCCCCGCTGGTGCCTTTCCCCTGGGCCTAGGCCTCGCTTGAGGCCTCCTTGGAGAGGAGGTTGCTGGCAGGGGCTGTCTCCACACTGCAAGGGGCTGGAGCTCAGAGGGCCTCGTCAGAGGGAAGGGACCAGCAAGGGGCTGGATGCCCAAGACCTCTTTGGCCCAGCAGCCTCAGGGCAGCAGGGAGAGCAAGAGGCCCAGTGTGCCCCTAGGTCGGCTCTGCCCCTTCCCACACAGGCAGCCAGCCCAGCAGCTGCCTGACAGACTCTGGCTCCCCCGAGCTCTCTGCCGGTGCAGGGGGCAGGAACAGACGTGTGCATGTGGTTCTGCCTTGGCCTGGGAGTGTGGACCCCCTGCCTGGCCCCCAGGCTCAGGGGCAAGGGCCGGGAGAGAGCACCACCCCGAAGCGCTTTTCTCCCGGGCTTGGGAGCGTTGTGCGCGGCTGGCGGGAACAGCCGGCGAGAGTGCTTGCAAAGCGGCCTTTGGAGGCAGCCGGGGAGGTCTTCCAGCGGGAGAGGGCCGGTTGTGCTCAGAGGCCCCACAGGCCAGGGGCAGGACCCAGCAGGGCCCCTGCCCCTGGCCCGCCTTGCCCAGACCTTCCTGGCCTCCGGGGGTACTGCCCCAGCAAGGGGCAGGCTGCGGGGACTGGGTCCAGACATGCCCGGGCGCCTCCCCAGGCTCATCCCCGCTGGTGCCTTTCCCCTGGGCCTAGGCCTCGCTTGAGGCCTCCTTGGAGAGGAGGTTGCTGGCAGGGGCTGTCTCCACACTGCAAGGGGCTGGAGCTCAGAGGGCCTCGTCAGAGGGAAGGGACCAGCAAGGGGCTGGATGCCCAAGACCTCTTTGGCCCAGCAGCCTCAGGGCAGCAGGGAGAGCAAGAGGCCCAGTGTGCCCCTAGGTCGGCTCTGCCCCTTCCCACACAGGCGGCCAGCCCAGCAGCTGCCTGACAGACTCTGGCTCCCCCGAGCTCTCTGCCGGTGCAGGGGGCAGGAACAGACGTGTGCATGTGGTTCTGCCTTGGCCTGGGAGTGTGGACCCCCTGCCTGGCCCCCAAGCTCAGGGGCAAGGGCCGGGAGAGAGCACCACCCCGAAGCGCTTTTCTCCCGGGCTTGGGAGCGTTGTGCGCGGCTGGCGGGAACAGCCGGCGAGAGTGCTTGCAAAGCGGCCTTTGGAGGCAGCCGGGGAGGTCTTCCAGCGGGAGAGGGCCGGTTGTGCTCAGAGGCCCCACAGGCCAGGGGCAGGACCCAGCAGGGCCCCTGCCCCTGGCCCGCCTTGCCCAGACCTTCCTGGCCTCCGGGGGTACTGCCCCAGCAAGGGGCAGGCTGCGGGGACTGGGTCCAGACATGCCCGGGCGCCTCCCCAGGCTCATCCCCGCTGGTGCCTTTCCCCTGGGCCTAGGCCTCGCTTGAGGCCTCCTTGGAGAGGAGGTTGCTGGCAGGGGCTGTCTCCACACTGCAAGGGGCTGGAGCTCAGAGGGCCTCGTCAGAGGGAAGGGACCAGCAAGGGGCTGGATGCCCAAGACCTCTTTGGCCCAGCAGCCTCAGGGCAGCAGGGAGAGCAAGAGGCCCAGTGTGCCCCTAGGTCGGCTCTGCCCCTTCCCACACAGGCGGCCAGCCCAGCAGCTGCCTGACAGACTCTGGCTCCCCCGAGCTCTCTGCCGGTGCAGGGGGCAGGAACAGACGTGTGCATGTGGTTCTGCCTTGGCCTGGGAGTGTGGACCCCCTGCCTGGCCCCCAGGCTCAGGGGCAAGGGCCGGGAGAGAGCACCACCCCGAAGCGCTTTTCTCCCGGGCTTGGGAGCGTTGTGCGCGGCTGGCGGGAACAGCCGGCGAGAGTGCTTGCAAAGCGGCCTTTGGAGGCAGCCGGGGAGGTCTTCCAGCGGGAGAGGGCCGGTTGTGCTCAGAGGCCCCACAGGCCAGGGGCAGGACCCAGCAGGGCCCCTGCCCCTGGCCCGCCTTGCCCAGACCTTCCTGGCCTCCGGGGGTACTGCCCCAGCAAGGGGCAGGCTGCGGGGACTGGGTCCAGACATGCCCGGGCGCCTCCCCAGGCTCATCCCCGCTGGTGCCTTTCCCCTGGGCCTAGGCCTCGCTTGAGGCCTCCTTGGAGACGAGGTTGCTGGCAGGGGCTGTCTCCACACTGCAAGGGGCTGGAGCTCAGAGGGCCTCGTCAGAGGGAAGGGACCAGCAAGGGGCTGGATGCCCAAGACCTCTTTGGCCCAGCAGCCTCAGGGCAGCAGGGAGAGCAAGAGGCCCAGTGTGCCCCTAGGTCGGCTCTGCCCCTTCCCACACAGGCGGCCAGCCCAGCAGCTGCCTGACAGACTCTGGCTCCCCCGAGCTCTCTGCCGGTGCAGGGGGCAGGAACAGACGTGTGCATGTGGTTCTGCCTTGGCCTGGGAGTGTGGACCCCCTGCCTGGCCCCCAGGCTCAGGGGCAAGGGCCGGGAGAGAGCACCACCCCGAAGCGCTTTTCTCCCGGGCTTGGGAGCGTTGTGCGCGGCTGGCGGGAACAGCCGGCGAGAGTGCTTGCAAAGCGGCCTTTGGAGGCAGCCGGGGAGGTCTTCCAGCGGGAGAGGGCCGGTTGTGCTCAGAGGCCCCACAGGCCAGGGGCAGGACCCAGCAGGCCCCCTGCCCCTGGCCAGCCTTGCCCAGACCTTCCTGGCCTCCGGGGGTTCTGCCCCAGCAAGGGGCAGGCTGCGGGGACTGGGTCCAGACATGCCCGGGCGCCTCCCCAGGCTCATCCCCGCTGGTGCCTTTCCCCTGGGCCTAGGCCTCGCTTGAGGCCTCCTTGGAGAGGAGGTTGCTGGCAGGGGCTGTCTCCACACTGCAAGGGGCTGGAGCTCAGAGGGCCTCGTCAGAGGGAAGGGACCAGCAAGGGGCTGGATGCCCAAGACCTCTTTGGCCCAGCAGCCTCAGGGCAGCAGGGAGAGCAAGAGGCCCAGTGTGCCCCTAGGTCGGCTCTGCCCCTTCCCACACAGGCGGCCAGCCCAGCAGCTGCCTGACAGACTCTGGCTCCCCCGAGCTCTCTGCCGGTGCAGGGGGCAGGAACAGACGTGTGCATGTGGTTCTGCCTTGGCCTGGGAGTGTGGACCCCCTGCCTGGCCCCCAGGCTCAGGGGCAAGGGCCGGGAGAGAGCACCACCCCGAAGCGCTTTTCTCCCGGGCTTGGGAGCGTTGTGCGCGGCTGGCGGGAACAGCCGGCGAGAGTGCTTGCAAAGCGGCCTTTGGAGGCAGCCGGGGAGGTCTTCCAGCGGGAGAGGGCCGGTTGTGCTCAGAGGCCCCACAGGCCAGGGGCAGGACCCAGCAGGGCCCCTGCCCCTGGCCCGCCTTGCCCAGACCTTCCTGGCCTCCGGGGGTTCTGCCCCAGCAAGGGGCAGGCTGCGGGGACTGGGTCCAGACATGCCCGGGCGCCTCCCCAGGCTCATCCCCGCTGGTGCCTTTCCCCTGGGCCTAGGCCTCGCTTGAGGCCTCCTTGGAGAGGAGGTTGCTGGCAGGGGCTGTCTCCACACTGCAAGGGGCTGGAGCTCAGAGGGCCTCGTCAGAGGGAAAGACCAGCAAGGGGCTGGATGCCCAAGGCCTCTTTGGCCCAGCAGCCTCAGGGCAGCAGGGAGAGCAAGAGGCCCAGTGTGCCCCTAGGTCGGCTCTGCCCCTTCCCACACAGGCGGCCAGCCCAGCAGCTGCCTGACAGACTCTGGCTCCCCCGAGCTCTCTGCCGGTGCAGGGGGCAGGAACAGACGTGTGCATGTGGTTCTGCCTTGGCCTGGGAGTGTGGACCCCCTGCCTGGCCCCCAGGCTCAGGGGCAAGGGCCGGGAGAGAGCACCACCCCGAAGCGCTTTTCTCCCGGGCTTGGGAGCGTTGTGCGCGGCTGGCGGGAACAGCCGGCGAGAGTGCTTGCAAAGCGGCCTTTGGAGGCAGCCGGGGAGGTCTTCCAGCGGGAGAGGGCCGGTTGTGCTCAGAGGCCCCACAGGCCAGGGGCAGGACCCAGCAGGGCCCCTGCCCCTGGCCAGCCTTGCCCAGACCTTCCTGGCCTCCGGGGGTACTGCCCCAGCAAGGGGCAGGCTGCGGGGACTGGGTCCAGACATGCCCGGGCGCCTCCCCAGGCTCATCCCCGCTGGTGCCTTTCCCCTGGGCCTAGGCCTCGCTTGAGGCCTCCTTGGAGAGGAGGTTGCTGGCAGGGGCTGTCTCCACACTGCAAGGTGCTGGAGCTCAGAGGGCCTCGTCAGAGGGAAGGGACCAGCAAGGGGCTGGATGCCCAAGACCTCTTTGGCCCAGCAGCCTCAGGGCAGCAGGGAGAGCAAGAGGCCCAGTGTGCCCCTAGGTCGGCTCTGCCCCTTCCCACACAGGCGGCCAGCCCAGCAGCTGCCTGACAGACTCTGGCTCCCCCGAGCTCTCTGCCGGTGCAGGGGGCAGGAACAGACGTGTGCATGTGGTTCTGCCTTGGCCTGGGAGTGTGGACCCCCTGCCTGGCCCCGAGGCTCAGGGGAAAGGGCCGGGAGAGAGCACCACCCCGAAGCGCTTTTCTCCCGGGCTTGGGAGCGTTGTGCGCGGCTGGCGGGAACAGCCGGCGAGAGTGCTTGCAAAGCGGCCTTTGGAGGCAGCCGGGGAGGTCTTCCAGCGGGAGAGGGCCGGTTGTGCTCAGAGGCCCCACAGGCCAGGGGCAGGACCCAGCAGGGCCCCTGCCCCTGGCCAGCCTTGCCCAGACCTTCCTGGCCTCCGGGGGTACTGCCCCAGCAAGGGGCAGGCTGCGGGGACTGGGTCCAGACATGCCCGGGCGCCTCCCCAGGCTCATCCCCGCTGGTGCCTTTCCCCTGGGCCTAGGCCTCGCTTGAGGCCTCCTTGGAGAAGAGGTTGCTGGCAGGGGCTGTCTCCACACTGCAAGGGGCTGGAGCTCAGAGGGCCTCGTCAGAGGGAAGGGACCAGCAAGGGGCTGGATGTCCAAGACCTCTTTGGCCCAGCAGCCTCAGGGCAGCAGGGAGAGCAAGAGGCCCAGTGTGCCCCTAGGTCGGCTCTGCCCCTTCCCACACAGGCGGCCAGCCCAGCAGCTGCCTGACAGACTCTGGCTCCCCCGAGCTCTCTGCCGGTGCAGGGGGCAGGAACAGACGTGTGCATGTGGTTCTGCCTTGGCCTGGGAGTGTGGACCCCCTGCCTGGCCCCCAGGCTCAGGGGCAAGGGCCGGGAGAGAGCACCACCCCGAAGCGCTTTTCTCCCGGGCTTGGGAGCGTTGTGCGCGGCTGGCGGGAACAGCCGGCGAGAGTGCTTGCAAAGCGGCCTTTGGAGGCAGCCGGGGAGGTCTTCCAGCGGGAGAGGGCCGGTTGTGCTCAGAGGCCCCACAGGCCAGGGGCAGGACCCAGCAGGGCCCCTGCCCCTGGCCAGCCTTGCCCAGACCTTCCTGGCCTCCGGGGGTACTGCCCCAGCAAGGGGCAGGCTGCGGGGACTGGGTCCAGACATGCCCGGGCGCCTCCCCAGGCTCATCCCCGCTGGTGCCTTTCCCCTGGGCCTAGGCCTCGCTTGAGGCCTCCTTGGAGAGGAGGTTGCTGGCAGGGGCTGTCTCCACACTGCAAGGGGCTGGAGCTCAGAGGGCCTCGTCAGAGGGAAGGGACCAGCAAGGGGCTGGATGCCCAAGACGTCTTTGGCCCAGCAGCCTCAGGGCAGCAGGGAGAGCAAGAGGCCCAGTGTGCCCCTAGGTCGGCTCTGCCCCTTCCCACACAGGCAGCCAGCCCAGCAGCTGCCTGACAGACTCTGGCTCCCCCGAGCTCTCTGCCGGTGCAGGGGGCAGGAACAGACGTGTGCATGTGGTTCTGCCTTGGCCTGGGAGTGTGGACCCCCTGCCTGGCCCCCAGGCTCAGGGGCAAGGGCCGGTAGAGAGCACCACCCCGAAGCGCTTTTCTCCCGGGCTTGGGAGCGTTGTGCGCGGCTGGCGGGAACAGCCGGCGAGAGTGCTTGCAAAGCGGCCTTTGGAGGCAGCCGGGGAGGTCTTCCAGCGGGAGAGGGCCGGTTGTGCTCAGAGGCCCCACAGGCCAGGGGCAGGTCCCAGCAGGGCCCCTGCCCCTGGCCAGCCTTGCCCAGACCTTCCTGGCCTCCGGGGGTACTGCCCCAGCAAGGGGCAGGCTGCGGGGACTGGGTCCAGACATGCCCGGGCGCCTCCCCAGGCTCATCCCCGCTGGTGCCTTTCCCCTGGGCCTAGGCCTCGCTTGAGGCCTCCTTGGAGAGGAGGTTGCTGGCAGGGGCTGTCTCCACACTGCAAGGGGCTGGAGCTCAGAGGGCCTCGTCAGAGGGAAGGGACCAGCAAGGGGCTGGATGCCCAAGACGTCTTTGGCCCAGCAGCCTCAGGGCAGCAGGGAGAGCAAGAGGCCCAGTGTGCCCCTAGGTCGGCTCTGCCCCTTCCCACACAGGCGGCCAGCCCAGCAGCTGCCTGACAGACTCTGGCTCCCCCGAGCTCTCTGCCGGTGCAGGGGGCAGGAACACACGTGTGCATGTGGTTCTGCCTTGGCCTGGGAGTGTGGACCCCCTGCCTGGCCCCCAGGCTCAGGGGCAAGGGCCGGGAGAGAGCACCACCCCGAAGCGCTTTTCTCCCGGGCTTGGGAGCGTTGTGCGCGGCTGGCGGGAACAGCCGGCGAGAGTGCTTGCAAAGCGGCCTTTGGAGGCAGCCGGGGAGGTCTTCCAGCGGGAGAGGGCCGGTTGTGCTCAGAGGCCCCACAGGCCAGGGGCAGGTCCCAGCAGGGCCCCTGCCCCTGGCCAGCCTTGCCCAGACCTTCCTGGCCTCCGGGGGTACTGCCCCAGCAAGGGGCAGGCTGCGGGGACTGGGTCCAGACATGCCCGGGCGCCTCCCCAGGCTCATCCCCGCTGGTGCCTTTCCCCTGGGCCTAGGCCTCGCTTGAGGCCTCCTTGGAGAGGAGGTTGCTGGCAGGGGCTGTCTCCACACTGCAAGGGGCTGGAGCTCAGAGGGCCTCGTCAGAGGGAAGGGACCAGCAAGGGGCTGGATGCCCAAGACCTCCTTGGCCCAGCAGCCTCAGGGCAGCAGGGAGAGCAAGAGGCCCAGTGTGCCCCTAGGTCGGCTCTGCCCCTTCCCACACAGGCGGCCAGCCCAGCAGCTGCCTGACAGACTCTGGCTCCCCCGAGCTCTCTGCCGGTGCAGGGGGCAGGAACAGACGTGTGCATGTGGTTCTGCCTTGGCCTGGGAGTGTGGCCCCCCTGCCTGGCCCCCAGGCTCAGGGGCAAGGGCCGGGAGAGAGCACCACCCCGAAGCGCTTTTCTCCCGGGCTTGGGAGCGTTGTGCGCGGCTGGCGGGAACAGCCGGCGAGAGTGCTTGCAAAGCGGCCTTTGGAGGCAGCCGGGGAGGTCTTCCAGCGGGAGAGGGCCGGTTGTGCTCAGAGGCCCCACAGGCCAGGGGCAGGTCCCAGCAGGGCCCCTGCCCCTGGCCAGCCTTGCCCAGACCTTCCTGGCCTCCGGGGGTACTGCCCAAGCAAGGGGCAGGCTGCGGGGACTGGGTCCAGACATGCCCGGGCGCCTCCCCAGGCTCATCCCCGCTGGTGCCTTTCCCCTGGGCCTAGGCCTCGCTTGAGGCCTCCTTGGAGACGAGGTTGCTGCCAGGGGCTGTCTCCACACTGCAAGGGGCTGGAGCTCAGAGGGCCTCGTCAGAGGGAAGGGACCAGCAAGGGGCTGGATGCCCAAGAACTCTTTGGCCCAGCAGCCTCAGGGCAGCAGGGAGAGCAAGAGGCCCAGTGTGCCCCTAGGTCGGCTCTGCCCCTTCCCACACAGGCGGCCAGCCCAGCAGCTGCCTGACAGACTCTGGGTCCCCCGAGCTCTCTGCCGGTGCAGGGGGCAGGAACAGACGTGGGCATGTGGTTCTGCCTTGGCCTGGGAGTGTGGACCCCCTGCCTGGCCCCCAGGCTCAGGGGCAAGGGCCGGGAGAGAGCACCACCCCGAAGCGCTTTTCTCCCGGGCTTGGGAGCGTTGTGCGCGGCTGGCGGGAACAGCCGGCGAGAGTGCTTGCAAAGCGGCCTTTGGAGGCAGCCGGGGAGGTCTTCCAGCGGGAGAGGGCCGGTTGTGCTCAGAGGCCCCACAGGCCAGGGGCAGGACCCAGCAGGGCCCCTGCCCCTGGCCAGCCTTGCCCAGTCCTTCCTGGCCTCCGGGGGTACTGCCCCAGCAAGGGGCAGGCTGCGGGGACTGGGTCCAGACATGCCCGGGCGCCTCCCCAGGCTCATCCCCGCTGGTGCCTTTCCCCTGGGCCTAGGCCTCGCTTGAGGCCTCCTTGGAGAGGAGGTTGCTGGCAGGGGCTGTCTCCACACTGCAAGGGGCTGGAGCCCAGAGGGCCTCGTCAGAGGGAAGGGACCAGCAAGGGGCTGGATGCCCAAGACCTCTTTGGCCCAGCAGCCTCAGGGCAGCAGGGAGAGCAAGAGGCCCAGTGTGCCCCTAGGTCGGCTCTGCCCCTTCCCACACAGGCGGCCAGCCCAGCAGCTGCCTGACAGACTCTGGCTCCCCCGAGCTCTCTGCCGGTGCAGGGTGCAGGAACAGACGTGTGCATGTGGTTCTGCCTTGGCCTGGGAGTGTGGACCCCCTGCCTGGCCCCCAGGCTCAGGGGCAAGGGCCGGGAGAGAGCACCACCCCGAAGCGCTTTTCTCCCGGGCTTGGGAGCATTGGGCGCGGCTGGCGGGAACAGCCGGCGAGAGTGCTTGCAAAGCGGCCTTTGGAGGCAGCCGGGGAGGTCTTCCAGCGGGAGAGGGCCGGTTGTGCTCAGAGGCCCCACAGGCCAGGGGCAGGACCCAGCAGGGCCCCTGCCCCTGGCCAGCCTTGCCCAGACCCTCCTGGCCTCCGGGGGTACTGCCCCAGCAAGGGGCAGGCTGCGGGGACTGGGTCCAGACATGCCCGGGCGCCTCCCCAGGCTCATCCCCGCTGGTGCCTTTCCCCTGGGCCTAGGCCTCGCTTGAAGCCTCCTTGGAGAGGAGGTTGCTTGCAGGGGCTGTATCCACACTGCAAGGGGCTGGAGCCCAGAGGGCCTCGTCAGAGGGAAGGGACCAGCAAGGGGCTGGATGCCCAAGACCTCTTTGGCCCAGCAGCCTCAGGGCAGCAGGGAGAGCAAGAGGCCCAGTGTGCCCCTAGGTCGGCTCTGCCCCTTCCCACACAGGCGGCCAGCCCAGCAGCTGCCTGACAGACTCTGGCTCCCCCGAGCTCTCTGCCGGTGCAGGGGGCAGGAACAGACGTGTGCATGTGGTTCTGCCTTGGCCTGGGAGTGTGGACCCCCTGCCTGGCCCCCAGGCTCAGGGGCAAGGGCCGGGAGAGAGCACCACCCCGAAGCGCTTTTCTCCCGGGCTTGGGAGCGTTGTGCGCGGCTGGCGGGAACAGCCGGCGAGAGTGCTTGCAAAGCGGCCTTTGGAGGCAGCCGGGGAGGTCTTCCAGCGGGAGAGGGCCGGTTGTGCTCAGAGGCCCCACAGGCCAGGGGCAGGACCCAGCAGGGCCCCTGCCCCTGGCCAGCCTTGCCCAGTCCTTCCTGGCCTCCGGGGGTACTGCCCCAGCAAGGGGCAGGCTGCGGGGACTGGGTCCAGACATGCCCGGGCGCCTCCCCAGGCTCATCCCCGCTGGTGCCTTTCCCCTGGGCCTAGGCCTCGCTTGAGGCCTCCTTGGAGAGGAGGTTGCTGGCAGGGGCTGTCTCCACACTGCAAGGGGCTGGAGCCCAGAGGGCCTCGTCAGAGGGAAGGGACCAGCAAGGGGCTGGATGCCCAAGACCTCTTTGGCCCAGCAGCCTCAGGGCAGCAGGGAGAGCAAGAGGCCCAGTGTGCCCCTAGGTCGGCTCTGCCCCTTCCCACACAGGCGGCCAGCCCAGCAGCTGCCTGACAGACTCTGGCTCCCCCGAGCTCTCTGCCGGTGCAGGGGGCAGGAACAGACGTGTGCATGTGGTTCTGCCTTGGCCTGGGAGTGTGGACCCCCTGCCTGGCCCCCAGGCTCAGGGGCAAGGGCCGGGAGAGAGCACCACCCCGAAGCGCTTTTCTCCCGGGCTTGGGAGCGTTGTGCGCGGCTGGCGGGAACAGCCGGCGAGAGTGCTTGCAAAGCGGCCTTTGGAGGCAGCCGGGGAGGTCTTTCAGAGGGAGAGGGCCGGTTGTGCTCAGAGGCCCCACAGGCCAGGGGCAGGACCCAGCAGGGCCCCTGCCCCTGGCCAGCCTTGCCCAGTCCTTCCTGGCCTCCGGGGGTACTGCCCCAGTAAGGGGCAGGCTGCGGGGACTGGGTCCAGACATGCCCGGGCGCCTCCCCAGGCTCATCCCCGCTGGTGCCTTTCCCCTGGGCCTAGGCCTCGCTTGAGGCCTCCTTGGAGAGGAGGTTGCTGGCAGGGGCTGTCTCCACACTGCAAGGGGCTGGAGCCCAGAGGGCCTCGTCAGAGGGAAGGGACCAGCAAGGGGCTGGATGCCCAAGACCTCCTTGGCCCAGCAGCCTCAGGGCAGCAGGGAGAGCAAGAGGCCCAGTGTGCCCCTAGGTCGGCTCTGCCCGTTCCCACACAGGCGGCCAGCCCAGCAGCTGCCTGACAGACTCTGGCTCCCCCGAGCTCTCTGCCGGTGCAGGGGGCAGGAACAGACGTGTGCATGTGGTTCTGCCTTGGCCTGGGAGTGTGGACCCCCTGCCTGGCCCCCAGGCTCAGGGGCAAGGGCCGGGAGAGAGCACCACCCCGAAGCGCTTTTCTCCCGGGCTTGGGAGCATTGGGCGCGGCTGGCGGGAACAGCCGGCGAGAGTGCTTGCAAAGCGGCCTTTGGAGGCAGCCGGGGAGGTCTTCCAGCTGGAGAGGGCCGGTTGTGCTCAGAGGCCCCACAGGCCAGGGGCAGGACCCAGCAGGGCCCCTGCCCCTGGCCAGCCTTGCCCAGACCTTCCTGGCCTCCGGGGGTACTGCCCCAGCAAGGGGCAGGCTGCGGGGACTGGGTCCAGACATGCCCGGGCGCCTCCCCAGGCTCATCCCCGCTGGTGCCTTTCCCCTGGGCCTAGGCCTCGCTTGAGGCCTCCTTGGAGAGGAGGTTGCTGGCAGGGGCTGTCTCCACACTGCAAGGGGCTGGAGCTCAGAGGGCCTCGTCAGAGGGAAGGGACCAGCAAGGGGATGGATGCCCAAGACCTCTTTGGCCCAGCAGCCTCAGGGCAGCAGGGAGAGCAAGAGGCCCAGTGTGCCCCTAGGTCGGCTCTGCCCCTTCCCACACAGGCGGCCAGCCCAGCAGCTGCCTGACAGACTCTGGCTCCCCCGAGCTCTCTGCCGGTGCAGGGGGCAGGAACAGACGTGTGCATGTGGTTCTGCCTTGGCCTGGGAGTGTGGACCCCCTGCCTGGCCCCCAGGCTCAGGGGCAAGGGCCGGGAGAGAGCACCACCCCGAAGCGCTTTTCTCCCGGGCTTGGGAGCGTTGTGCGCGGCTGGCGGGAACAGCCGGCGAGAGTGCTTGCAAAGCGGCCTTTGGAGGCAGCCGGGGAGGTCTTCCAGCGGGAGAGGGCCGGTTGTGCTCAGAGGCCCCACAGGCCAGGGGCAGGACCCAGCAGGGCCCCTGCCCCTGGCCAGCCTTGCCCAGACCTTCCTGGCCTCCGGGGGTACTGCCCCAGCAAGGGGCAGGCTGCGGGGACTGGGTCCAGACATGCCCGGGCGCCTCCCCAGGCTCATCCCCGCTGGTGCCTTTCCCCTGGGCCTAGGCCTCGCTTGAGGCCTCCTTGGAGACGAGGTTGCTGCCAGGGGCTGTCTCCACACTGCAAGGGGCTGGAGCTCAGAGGGCCTCGTCAGAGGGAAGGGACCAGCAAGGGGCTGGATGCCCAAGACCTCTTTGGCCCAGCAGCCTCAGGGCAGCAGGGAGAGCAAGAGGCCCAGTGTGCCCCTAGGTCGGCTCTGCCCCTTCCCACACAGGCGGCCAGCCCAGCAGCTGCCTGACAGACTCTGGCTCCCCCGAGCTCTGTGCCGGTGCAGGGGGCAGGAACAGACGTGTGCATGTGGTTCTGCCTTGGCCTGGGAGTGTGGACCCCCTGCCTGGCCCCCAGGCTCAGGGGCAAGGGCCGGGAGAGAGCACCACCCCGAAGCGCTTTTCTCCCGGGCTTGGGAGCGTTGTGCGCGGCTGGCGGGAACAGCCGGCGAGAGTGCTTGCAAAGCGGCCTTTGGAGGCAGCCGGGGAGGTCTTCCAGCGGGAGAGGGCCGGTTGTGCTCAGAGGCCCCACAGGCCAGGGGCAGGACCCAGCAGGGCCCCTGCCCCTGGCCAGCCTTGCCCAGTCCTTCCTGGCCTCCGGGGGTACTGCCCCAGCAAGGGGCAGGCTGCGGGGACTGGGTCCAGACATGCCCGGGCGCCTCCCCAGGCTCATCCCCGCTGGTGCCTTTCCCCTGGGCCTAGGCCTCGCTTGAGGCCTCCTTGGAGAGGAGGTTGCTGGCAGGGGCTGTCTCCACACTGCAAGGGGCTGGAGCCCAGAGGGCCTCGTCAGAGGGAAGGGACCAGCAAGGGGCTGGATGCCCAAGACCTCTTTGGCCCAGCAGCCTCAGGGCAGCAGGGAGAGCAAGAGGCCCAGTGTGCCCCTAGGTCGGCTCTGCCCCTTCCCACACAGGCGGCCAGCCCAGCAGCTGCCTGACAGACTCTGGCTCCCCCGAGCTCTCTGCCGGTGCAGGGGGCAGGAACAGACGTGTGCATGTGGTTCTGCCTTGGCCTGGGAGTGTGGACCCCCTGCCTGGCCCCCAGGCTCAGGGGCAAGGGCCGGGAGAGAGCACCACCCCGAAGCGCTTTTCTCCCGGGCTTGGGAGCGTTGTGCGCGGCTGGCGGGAACAGCCGGCGAGAGTGCTTGCAAAGCGGCCTTTGGAGGCAGCCGGGGAGGTCTTCCAGCGGGAGAGGGCCGGTTGTGCTCAGAGGCCCCACAGGCCAGGGGCAGGACCCAGCAGGGCCCCTGCCCCTGGCCAGCCTTGCCCAGACCTTCCTGGCCTCCGGGGGTACTGCCCCAGCAAGGGGCAGGCTGCGGGGACTGGGTCCAGACATGCCCGGGCGCCTCCCCAGGCTCATCCCCGCTGGTGCCTTTCCCCTGGGCCTAGGCCTCGCTTGAGGCCTCCTTGGAGAGGAGGTTGCTGGCAGGGGCTGTCTCCACACTGCAAGGGGCTGGAGCTCAGAGGGCCTCGTCAGAGGGAAGGGACCAGCAAGGGGCTGGATGCCCAAGACCTCTTTGGCCCAGCAGCCTCAGGGCAGCAGGGAGAGCAAGAGGCCCAGTGTGCCCCTAGGTCGGCTCTGCCCCTTCCCACACAGGCGGCCAGCCCAGCAGCTGCCTGACAGACTCTGGCTCCCCCGAGCTCTCTGCCGGTGCAGGGGGCAGGAACAGACGTGTGCATGTGGTTCTGCCTTGGCCTGGGAGTGTGGACCCCCTGCCTGGCCCCCAGGCTCAGGGGCAAGGGCCGGGAGAGAGCACCACCCCGAAGCGCTTTTCTCCCGGGCTTGGGAGCGTTGTGCGCGGCTGGCGGGAACAGCCGGCGAGAGTGCTTGCAAAGCGGCCTTTGGAGGCAGCCGGGGAGGTCTTCCAGCGGGAGAGGGCCGGTTGTGCTCAGAGGCCCCACAGGCCAGGGGCAGGACCCAGCAGGGCCCCTGCCCCTGGCCAGCCTTGCCCAGACCTTCCTGGCCTCCGGGGGTACTGCCCCAGCAAGGGGCAGGCTGCGGGGACTGGGTCCAGACATGCCCGGGCGCCTCCCCAGGCTCATCCCCGCTGGTGCCTTTCCCCTGGGCCTAGGCCTCGCTTGAGGCCTCCTTGGAGAGGAGGTTGCTGGCAGGGGCTGTCTCCACACTGCAAGGGGCTGGAGCTCAGAGGGCCTCGTCAGAGGGAAGGGACCAGCAAGGGGCTGGATGCCCAAGACCTCTTTGGCCCAGCAGCCTCAGGGCAGCAGGGAGAGCAAGAGGCCCAGTGTGCCCCTAGGTCGGCTCTGCCCCTTCCCACACAGGCGGCCAGCCCAGCAGCTGCCTGACAGACTCTGGCTCCCCCGAGCTCTCTGCCGGTGCAGGGGGCAGGAACAGACGTGTGCATGTGGTTCTGCCTTGGCCTGGGAGTGTGGACCCCCTGCCTGGCCCCCAGGCTCAGGGGCAAGGGCCGGGAGAGAGCACCACCCCGAAGCGCTTTTCTCCCGGGCTTGGGAGCGTTGTGCGCGGCTGGCGGGAACAGCCGGCGAGAGTGCTTGCAAAGCGGCCTTTGGAGGCAGCCGGGGAGGTCTTCCAGCGGGAGAGGGCCGGTTGTGCTCAGAGGCCCCACAGGCCAGGGGCAGGACCCAGCAGGGCCCCTGCCCCTGGCCAGCCTTGCCCAGACCTTCCTGGCCTCCGGGGGTACTGCCCCAGCAAGGGGCAGGCTGCGGGGACTGGGTCCAGACATGCCCGGGCGCCTCCCCAGGCTCATCCCCGCTGGTGCCTTTCCCCTGGGCCTAGGCCTCGCTTGAGGCCTCCTTGGAGACGAGGTTGCTGGCAGGGGCTGTCTCCACACTGCAAGGGGCTGGAGCTCAGAGGGCCTCGTCAGAGGGAAGGGACCAGCACGGGGCTGGATGCCCAAGACCTCTTTGGCCCAGCAGCCTCAGGGCAGCAGGGAGAGCAAGAGGCCCAGTGTGCCCCTAGGTCGGCTCTGCCCCTTCCCACACAGGCGGCCAGCCCAGCAGCTGCCTGACAGACTCTGGCTCCCCCGAGCTCTCTGCCGGTGCAGGGGGCAGGAACAGACGTGTGCATGTGGTTCTGCCTTGGCCTGGGAGTGTGGACCCCCTGCCTGGCCCCCAGGCTCAGGGGCAAGGGCCGGGAGAGAGCACCACCCCGAAGCGCTTTTCTCCCGGGCTTGGGAGCGTTGTGCGCGGCTGGCGGGAACAGCCGGCGAGAGTGCTTGCAAAGCGGCCTTTGGAGGCAGCCGGGGAGGTCTTCCAGCGGGAGAGGGCCGGTTGTGCTCAGAGGCCCCACAGGCCAGGGGCAGGACCCAGCAGGGCCCCTGCCCCTGGCCAGCCTTGCCCAGACCTTCCTGGCCTCCGGGGGTACTGCCCCAGCAAGGGGCAGGCTGCGGGGACTGGGTCCAGACATGCCCGGGCGCCTCCCCAGGCTCATCCCCGCTGGTGCCTTTCCCCTGGGCCTAGGCCTCGCTTGAGGCCTCCTTGGAGAGGAGGTTGCTGGCAGGGGCTGTCTCCACACTGCAAGGGGCTGGAGCTCAGAGGGCCTCGTCAGAGGGAAGGGACCAGCAAGGGGCTGGATGCCCAAGACCTCTTTGGCCCAGCAGCCTCAGGGCAGCAGGGAGAGCAAGAGGCCCAGTGTGCCCCTAGGTCGGCTCTGCCCCTTCCCACACAGGCGGCCAGCCCAGCAGCTGCCTGACAGACTCTGGCTCCCCCGAGCTCTCTGCCGGTGCAGGGGGCAGGAACAGACGTGTGCATGTGGTTCTGCCTTGGCCTGGGAGTGTGGACCCCCTGCCTGGCCCCCAGGCTCAGGGGCAAGGGCCGGGAGAGAGCACCACCCCGAAGCGCTTTTCTCCCGGGCTTGGGAGCGTTGTGCGCGGCTGGCGGGAACAGCCGGCGAGAGTGCTTGCAAAGCGGCCTTTGGAGGCAGCCGGGGAGGTCTTCCAGCGGGAGAGGGCCGGTTGTGCTCAGAGGCCCCACAGGCCAGGGGCAGGACCCAGCAGGGCCCCTGCCCCTGGCCAGCCTTGCCCAGACCTTCCTGGCCTCCGGGGGTACTGCCCCAGCAAGGGGCAGGCTGCGGGGACTGGGTCCAGACATGCCCGGGCGCCTCCCCAGGCTCATCCCCGCTGGTGCCTTTCCCCTGGGCCTAGGCCTCGCTTGAGGCCTCCTTGGAGACGAGGTTGCTGGCAGGGGCTGTCTCCACACTGCAAGGGGCTGGAGCTCAGAGGGCCTCGTCAGAGGGAAGGGACCAGCAAGGGGCTGGATGCCCAAGACCTCTTTGGCCCAGCAGCCTCAGGGCAGCAGGGAGAGCAAGAGGCCCAGTGTGCCCCTAGGTCGGCTCTGCCCCTTCCCACAGGCGGCCAGCCCAGCAGCTGCCTGACAGACTCTGGCTCCCCCGAGCTCTCTGCCGGTGCAGGGGGCAGGAACAGACGTGTGCATGTGGTTCTGCCTTGGCCTGGGAGTGTGGACCCCCTGCCTGGCCCCCAGGCTCAGGGGCAAGGGCCGGGAGAGAGCACCACCCCGAAGCGCTTTTCTCCCGGGCTTGGGAGCGTTGTGCGCGGCTGGCGGGAACAGCCGGCGAGAGTGCTTGCAAAGCGGCCTTTGGAGGCAGCCGGGGAGGTCTTCCAGCGGGAGAGGGCCGGTTGTGCTCAGAGGCCCCACAGGCCAAGGGCAGGACCCAGCAGGGCCCCTGCCACTGGCCAGCCTTGCCCAGACCTTCCTGGCCTCCGGGGGTACTGCCCCAGCAAGGGGCAGGCTGCGGGGACTGGGTCCAGACATGCCCGGGCGCCTCCCCAGGCTCATCCCCGCTGGTGCCTTTCCCCTGGGCCTAGGCCTCACTTGAGGCCTCCTTGGAGAGGAGGTTGCTTGCAGGGGCTGTCTCCACACTGCAAGGGGCTGGAGCTCAGAGGGCCTCGTCAGAGGGAAGGGACCAGCAAGGGGCTGGATGCCCAAGACCTCTTTGGCCCAGCAGCCTCAGCGCAGCAGGGAGATCAAGAGGCCCAGTGTGCCCCTAGGTCGGCTCTGCCCCTTCCCACACAGGCGGCCAGCCCAGCAGCTGCCTGACAGACTCTGGCTCCCCCGAGCTCTCTGCCGGTGCAGGGGGCAGGAACAGACGTGTGCATGTGGTTCTGCCTTGGCCTGGGAGTGTGGACCCCCTGCCTGGCCCCCAGGCTCAGGGGCAAGGGCCGGGAGAGAGCACCACCCCGAAGCGCTTTTCTCCCGGGCTTGGGAGCGTTGTGCGCGGCTGGCGGGAACAGCCGGCGAGAGTGCTTGCAAAGCGGCCTTTGGAGGCAGCCGGGGAGGTCTTCCAGCGGGAGAGGGCCGGTTGTGCTCAGAGGCCCCACAGGCCAGGGGCAGGACCCAGCAGGGCCCCTGCCCCTGGCCAGCCTTGCCCAGACCTTCCTGGCCTCCGGGGGTACTGCCCCAGCAAGGGGCAGGCTGCGGGGACTGGGTCCAGACATGCCCGGGCGCCTCCCCAGGCTCATCCCCGCTGGTGCCTTTCCCCTGGGCCTAGGCCTCGCTTGAGGCCTCCTTGGAGAGGAGGTTGCTGGCAGGGGCTGTCTCCACACTGCAAGGGGCTGGAGCTCAGAGGGCCTCGTCAGAGGGAAGGGACCAGCAAGGGGCTGGATGCCCAAGACCTCTTTGGCCCAGCAGCCTCAGGGCAGCAGGGAGAGCAAGAGGCCCAGTGTGCCCCTAGGTCGGCTCTGCCCCTTCCCACACAGGCGGCCAGCCCAGCAGCTGCCTGACAGACTCTGGCTCCCCCGAGCTCTCTGCCGGTGCAGGGGGCAGGAACAGACGTGTGCATGTGGTTCTGCCTTGGCCTGGGAGTGTGGACCCCCTGCCTGGCCCCCAGGCTCAGGGGCAAGGGCCGGGAGAGAGCACCACCCCGAAGCGCTTTTCTCCCGGGCTTGGGAGCGTTGTGCGCGGCTGGCGGGAACAGCCGGCGAGAGTGCTTGCAAAGCGGCCTTTGGAGGCAGCCGGGGAGGTCTTCCAGCGGGAGAGGGCCGGTTGTGCTCAGAGGCCCCACAGGCCAGGGGCAGGACCCAGCAGGGCCCCTGCCCCTGGCCAGCCTTGCCCAGACTTTCCTGGCCTCCGGGGGTACTGCCCCAGCAAGGGGCAGGCTGCGGGGACTGGGTCCAGACATGCCCGGGCGCCTCCCCAGGCTCATCCCCGCTGGTGCCTTTCCCCTGGGCCTAGGCCTCGCTTGAGGCCTCCTTGGAGAGGAGGTTGCTGGCAGGGGCTGTCTCCACACTGCAAGGGGCTGGAGCTCAGAGGGCCTCGTCAGAGGGAAGGGACCAGCAAGGGGCTGGATGCCCAAGACCTCTTTGGCCCAGCAGCCTCACGGCAGCAGGGAGAGCAAGAGGCCCAGTGTGCCCCTAGGTCGGCTCTGCCCCTTCCCACACAGGCGGCCAGCCCAGCAGCTGCCTGACAGACTCTGGCTCCCCCGAGCTCTCTGCCGGTGCAGGGGGCAGGAACAGACGTGGGCATGTGGTTCTGCCTTGGCCTGGGAGTGTGGACCCCCTGCCTGGCCCCCAGGCTCAGGGGCAAGGGCCGGGAGAGAGCACCACCCCGAAGCGCTTTTCTCCCGGGCTTGGGAGCGTTGTGCGCGGCTGGCGGGAACAGCCGGCGAGAGTGCTTGCAAAGCGGCCTTTGGAGGCAGCCGGGGAGGTCTTCCAGCGGGAGAGGGCCGGTTGTGCTCAGAGGCCCCACAGGCCAGGGGCAGGACCCAGCAGGGCCCCTGCCCCTGGCCAGCCTTGCCCAGACCTTCCTGGCCTCCAGGGGTACTGCCCCAGCAAGGGGCAGGCTGCGGGGACTGGGTCCAGACATGCCCGGGCGCCTCCCCAGGCTCATCCCCGCTGGTGCCTTTCCCCTGGGCCTAGGCCTCGCTTGAGGCCTCCTTGGAGAGGAGGTTGCTGGCAGGGGCTGTCTCCACACTGCAAGGGGCTGGAGCTCAGAGGGCCTCGTCAGAGGGAAGGGACCAGCAAGGGGCTGGATGCCCAAGACCTCTTTGTCCCAGCAGCCTCAGCGCAGCAGGGAGAGCAAGAGGCCCAGTGTGCCCCTAGGTCGGCTCTGCCCCTTCCCACACAGGCGGCCAGCCCAGCAGCTGCCTGACAGACTCTGACTCCCCCGAGCTCTCTGCCGGTGCAGGGGGCAGGAACAGACGTGTGCATGTGGTTCTGCCTTGGCCTGGGAGTGTGGACCCCCTGCCTGGCCCCCAGGCTCAGGGGCAAGGGCCGGGAGAGAGCACCACCCCGAAGCGCTTTTCTCCCGGGCTTGGGAGCGTTGTGCGCGGCTGGCGGGAACAGCCGGCGAGAGTGCTTGCAAAGCGGCCTTTGGAGGCAGCCGGGGAGGTCTTCCAGCGGGAGAGGGCCGGTTGTGCTCAGAGGCCCCACAGGCCAGGGGCAGGACCCAGCAGGGCCCCTGCCCCTGGCCAGCCTTGCCCAGACCTTCCTGGCCTCCGGGGGTACTGCCCCAGCAAGGGGCAGGCTGCGGGGACTGGGTCCAGACATGCCCGGGCGCCTCCCCAGGCTCATCCCCGCTGGTGCCTTTCCCCTGGGCCTAGGCCTCGCTTGAGGCCTCCTTGGAGAGGAGGTTGCTGGCAGGGGCTGTCTCCACACTGCAAGGGGCTGGAGCTCAGAGGGCCTCGTCAGAGGGAAGGGACCAGCAAGGGGCTGGATGCCCAAGACCTCTTTGGCCCAGCAGCCTCAGGGCAGCAGGGAGAGCAAGAGGCCCAGTGTGCCCCTAGGTCGGCTCTGCCCCTTCCCACACAGGCGGCCAGCCCAGCAGCTGCCTGACAGACTCTGGCTCCCCCGAGCTCTCTGCCGGTGCAGGGGGCAGGAACAGACGTGTGCATGTGGTTCTGCCTTGGCCTGGGAGTGTGGACCCCCTGCCTGGCCCCCAGGCTCAGGGGCAAGGGCCGGGAGAGAGCACCACCCCGAAGCGCTTTTCTCCCGGGCTTGGGAGCGTTGTGCGCGGCTGGCGGGAACAGCCGGCGAGAGTGCTTGCAAAGCGGCCTTTGGAGGCAGCCGGGGAGGTCTTCCAGCGGGAGAGGGCCGGTTGTGCTCAGAGGCCCCACAGGCCAGGGGCAGGACCCAGCAGGGCCCCTGCCCCTGGCCAGCCTTGCCCAGACCTTCCTGGCCTCCGGGGGTACTGCCCCAGCAAGGGGCAGGCTGCGGGGACTGGGTCCAGACATGCCCGGGCGCCTCCCCAGGCTCATCCCCGCTGGTGCCTTTCCCCTGGGCCTAGGCCTCGCTTGAGGCCTCCTTGGAGAGGAGGTTGCTGCCAGGGGCTGTCTCCACACTGCAAGGGGCTGGAGCTCAGAGGGCCTCGTCAGAGGGAAGGGACCAGCAAGGGGCTGGATGCCCAAGACCTCTTTGGCCCAGCAGCCTCAGGGCAGCAGGGAGAGCAAGAGGCCCAGTGTGCCCCTAGGTCGGCTCTGCCCCTTCCCACACAGGCGGCCAGCCCAGCAGCTGCCTGACAGATTCTGGCTCCCCCGAGCTCTCTACCGGTGCAGGGGGCAGGAACAGACGTGTGCATGTGGTTCTGCCTTGGCCTGGGAGTGTGGACCCCCTGCCTGGCCCCCAGGCTCAGGGGCAAGGGCCGGGAGAGAGCACCACCCCGAAGCGCTTTTCTCCCGGGCTTGGGAGCGTTGTGCGCGGCTGGCGGGAACAGCCGGCGAGAGTGCTTGCAAAGCGGCCTTTGGAGGCAGCCGGGGAGGTCTTCCAGCGGGAGAGGGCCGGTTGTGCTCAGAGGCCCCACAGGCCAAGGGCAGGACCCAGCAGGGCCCCTGCCCCTGGCCAGCCTTGCCCAGACCTTCCTGGCCTCCGGGGGTACTGCCCCAGCAAGGGGCAGGCTGCGGGGACTGGGTCCAGACATGCCCGGGCGCCTCCCCAGGCTCATCCCCGCTGGTGCCTTTCCCCTGGGCCTAGGCCTCACTTGAGGCCTCCTTGGAGAGGAGGTTGCTGGCAGGGGCTGTCTCCACACTGCAAGGGGCTGGAGCTCAGAGGGCCTCGTCAGAGGGAAGGGACCAGCAAGGGGCTGGATGCCCAAGACCTCTTTGGCCCAGCAGCCTCAGCGCAGCAGGGAGATCAAGAGGCCCAGTGTGCCCCTAGGTCGGCTCTGCCCCTTCCCACACAGGCGGCCAGCCCAGCAGCTGCCTGACAGACTCTGGCTCCCCCGAGCTCTCTGCCGGTGCAGGGGGCAGGAACAGACGTGTGCATGTGGTTCTGCCTTGGCCTGGGAGTGTGGACCCCCTGCCTGGCCCCCAGGCTCAGGGGCAAGGGCCGGGAGAGAGCACCACCCCGAAGCGCTTTTCTCCCGGGCTTGGGAGCGTTGTGCGCGGCTGGCGGGAACAGCCGGCGAGAGTGCTTGCAAAGCGGCCTTTGGAGGCAGCCGGGGAGGTCTTCCAGCGGGAGAGGGCCGGTTGTGCTCAGAGGCCCCACAGGCCAGGGGCAGGACCCAGCAGGGCCCCTGCCCCTGGCCAGCCTTGCCCAGACCTTCCTGGCCTCCGGGGGTACTGCCCCAGCAAGGGGCAGGCTGCGGGGACTGGGTCCAGACATGCCCGGGCGCCTCCCCAGGCTCATCCCCGCTGGTGCCTTTCCCCTGGGCCTAGGCCTCGCTTGAGGCCTCCTTGGAGAGGAGGTTGCTGGCAGGGGCTGTCTCCACACTGCAAGGGGCTGGAGCTCAGAGGGCCTCGTCAGAGGGAAGGGACCAGGAAGGGGCTGGATGCCCAAGACCTCTTTGGCCCAGCAGCCTCAGGGCAGCAGGGAGAGCAAGAGGCCCAGTGTGCCCCTAGGTCGGCTCTGCCCCTTCCCACACAGGCGGCCAGCCCAGCAGCTGCCTGCCAGACTCTGGCTCCCCCGAGCTCTCTGCCGGTGCAGGGGGCAGGAACAGACGTGTGCATGTGGTTCTGCCTTGGCCTGGGAGTGTGGACCCCCTGCCTGGCCCCCAGGCTCAGGGGCAAGGGCCGGGAGAGAGCACCACCCCGAAGCGCTTTTCTCCCGGGCTTGGGAGCGTTGTGCGCGGCTGGCGGGAACAGCCGGCGAGAGTGCTTGCAAAGCGGCCTTTGGAGGCAGCCGGGGAGGTCTTCCAGCGGGAGAGGGCCGGTTGTGCTCAGAGGCCCCACAGGCCAGGGGCAGGACCCAGCAGGGCCCCTGCCCCTGGCCCGCCTTGCCCAGACCTTCCTGGCCTCCGGGGGTACTGCCCCAGCAAGGGGCAGGCTGCGGGGACTGGGTCCAGACATGCCCGGGCGCCTCCCCAGGCTCATCCCCGCTGGTGCCTTTCCCCTGGGCCTAGGCCTCGCTTGAGGCCTCCTTGGAGACGAGGTTGCTGGCAGGGGCTGTCTCCACACTGCAAGGGGCTGGAGCTCAGAGGGCCTCGTCAGAGGGAAGGGACCAGCAAGGGGCTGGATGCCCAAGACCTCTTTGGCCCAGCAGCCTCAGCGCAGCAGGGAGATCAAGAGGCCCAGTGTGCCCCTAGGTCGGCTCTGCCCCTTCCCACACAGGCGGCCAGCCCAGCAGCTGCCTGACAGACTCTGGCTCC
Source organism: Cervus elaphus (assembly GCF_910594005.1). Lineage (NCBI taxonomy): Eukaryota > Metazoa > Chordata > Mammalia > Artiodactyla > Cervidae > Cervus > Cervus elaphus. Next base: position 188,599 of record NW_025316749.1, read on the forward strand.
CCCAAGCTCTCTGCCGGTGCAGGGCGCAGGAACAGACGTGTGCATGTGGTTCTGCCTTGGCCTGGGAGTGTGGACCCCCTGCCTGGCCCCCAGGCTCAGGGGCAAGGGCCGGGAGAGAGCACCACCCCGAAGCGCTTTTCTCCCGGGCTTGGGAGCGTTGTGCGCGGCTGGCGGGAACAGCCGGCGAGAGTGCTTGCAAAGCGGCCTTTGGAGGCAGCCGGGGAGGTCTTCCAGCGGGAGAGGGCCGGTTGTGCTCAGAGGCCCCACAGGCCAGGGGCAGGACCCAGCAGGGCCCCTGCCCCTGGCCAGCCTTGCCCAGACCTTCCTGGCCTCCGGGGGTACTGCCCCAGCAAGGGGCAGGCTGCGGGGACTGGGTCCAGACATGCCCGGGCGCCTCCCCAGGCTCATCCCCGCTGGTGCCTTTCCCCTGGGCCTAGGCCTCGCTTGAGGCCTCCTTGGAGAGGAGGTTGCTGGCAGGGGCTGTCTCCACACTGCAAGGGGCTGGAGCTCAGAGGGCCTCGTCAGAGGGAAGGGACCAGCAAGGGGCTGGATGCCCAAGACCTCTTTGGCCCAGCAGCCTCAGGGCAGCAGGGAGAGCAAGAGGCCCAGTGTGCCCCTAGGTCGGCTCTGCCCCTTCCCACACAGGCGGCCAGCCCAGCAGCTGCCTGACAGACTCTGGCTCCCCCGAGCTCTCTGCCGGTGCAGGGGGCAGGAACAGACGTGTGCATGTGGTTCTGCCTTGGCCTGGGAGTGTGGACCCCCTGCCTGGCCCCCAGGCTCAGGGGCAAGGGCCGGGAGAGAGCACCACCCCGAAGCGCTTTTCTCCCGGGCTTGGGAGCGTTGGGCGCGGCTGGCGGGAACAGCCGGCGAGAGTGCTTGCAAAGCGGCCTTTGGAGGCAGCCGGGGAGGTCTTCCAGCGGGAGAGGGCCGGTTGTGCTCAGAGGCCCCACAGGCCAGGGGCAGGACCCAGCAGGGCCCCTGCCCCTGGCCAGCCTTGCCCAGACCTTCCTGGCCTCCGGGGGTACTGCCCCAGCAAGGGGCAGGCTGCGGGGACTGGGTCCAGACATGCCCGGGCGCCTCCCCAGGCTCATCCCCGCTGGTGCCTTTCCCCTGGGCCTAGGCCTCGCTTGAGGCCTCCTTGGAGAGGAGGTTGCTGGCAGGGGCTGTCTCCACACTGCAAGGGGCTGGAGCTCAGAGGGCCTCGTCAGAGGGAAGGGACCAGCAAGGGGCTGGAAGCCCAAGACCTCTTTGTCCCAGCAGCCTCAGCGCAGCAGGGAGAGCAAGAGGCCCAGTGTGCCCCTAGGTCGGCTCTGCCCCTTCCCACACAGGCGGCCAGCCCAGCAGCTGCCTGACAGACTCTGGCTCCCCCGAGCTCTCTGCCGGTGCAGGGGGCAGGAACAGACGTGTGCATGTGGTTCTGCCTTGGCCTGGGAGTGTGGACCCCCTGCCTGGCCCCCAGGCTCAGGGGCAAGGGCCGGGAGAGAGCACCACCCCGAAGCGCTTTTCTCCCGGGCTTGGGAGCGTTGTGCGCGGCTGGCGGGAACAGCCGGCGAGAGTGCTTGCAAAGCGGCCTTTGGAGGCAGCCGGGGAGGTCTTCCAGCGGGAGAGGGCCGGTTGTGCTCAGAGGCCCCACAGGCCAGGGGCAGGACCCAGCAGGGCCCCTGCCCCTGGCCAGCCTTGCCCAGACCTTCCTGGCCTCCGGGGGTACTGCCCCAGCAAGGGGCAGGCTGCGGGGACTGGGTCCAGACATGCCCGGGCGCCTCCCCAGGCTCATCCCCGCTGGTGCCTTTCCCCTGGGCCTAGGCCTCGCTTGAGGCCTCCTTGGAGAGGAGGTTGCTGGCAGGGGCTGTCTCCACACTGCAAGGGGCTGGAGCTCAGAGGGCCTCGTCAGAGGGAAGGGACCAGCAAGGGGCTGGATGCCCAAGACCTCTTTGGCCCAGCAGCCTCAGGGCAGCAGGGAGAGCAAGAGGCCCAGTGTGCCCCTAGGTCGGCTCTGCCCCTTCCCACACAGGCGGCCAGCCCAGCAGCTGCCTGACAGACTCTGGCTCCCCCGAGCTCTCTGCCGGTGCAGGGGGCAGGAACAGACGTGTGCATGTGGTTCTGCCTTGGCCTGGGAGTGTGGACCCCCTGCCTGGCCCCCAGGCTCAGGGGCAAGGGCCGGGAGAGAGCACCACCCCGAAGCGCTTTTCTCCCGGGCTTGGGAGCGTTGTGCGCGGCTGGCGGGAACAGCCGGCGAGAGTGCTTGCAAAGCGGCCTTTGGAGGCAGCCGGGGAGGTCTTCCAGCGGGAGAGGGCCGGTTGTGCTCAGAGGCCCCACAGGCCAGGGGCAGGACCCAGCAGGGCCCCTGCCCCTGGCCAGCCTTGCCCAGACCTTCCTGGCCTCCGGGGGTACTGCCCCAGCAAGGGGCAGGCTGCGGGGACTGGGTCCAGACATGCCCGGGCGCCTCCCCAGGCTCATCCCCGCTGGTGCCTTTCCCCTGGGCCTAGGCCTCGCTTGAGGCCTCCTTGGAGAGGAGGTTGCTGGCAGGGGCTGTCTCCACACTGCAAGGGGCTGGAGCTCAGAGGGCCTCGTCAGAGGGAAGGGACCAGCAAGGGGCTGGAAGCCCAAGACCTCTTTGTCCCAGCAGCCTCAGCGCAGCAGGGAGAGCAAGAGGCCCAGTGTGCCCCTAGGTCGGCTCTGCCCCTTCCCACACAGGCGGCCAGCCCAGCAGCTGCCTGACAGACTCTGGCTCCCCCGAGCTCTCTGCCGGTGCAGGGGGCAGGAACAGACGTGTGCATGTGGTTCTGCCTTGGCCTGGGAGTGTGGACCCCCTGCCTGGCCCCCAGGCTCAGGGGCAAGGGCCGGGAGAGAGCACCACCCCGAAGCGCTTTTCTCCCGGGCTTGGGAGCGTTGTGCGCGGCTGGCGGGAACAGCCGGCGAGAGTGCTTGCAAAGCGGCCTTTGGAGGCAGCCGGGGAGGTCTTCCAGCGGGAGAGGGCCGGTTGTGCTCAGAGGCCCCACAGGCCAGGGGCAGGACCCAGCAGGGCCCCTGCCCCTGGCCAGCCTTGCCCAGACCTTCCTGGCCTCCGGGGGTACTGCCCCAGCAAGGGGCAGGCTGCGGGGACTGGGTCCAGACATGCCCGGGCGCCTCCCCAGGCTCATCCCCGCTGGTGCCTTTCCCCTGGGCCTAGGCCTCGCTTGAGGCCTCCTTGGAGAGGAGGTTGCTGGCAGGGGCTGTCTCCACACTGCAAGGGGCTGGAGCTCAGAGGGCCTCGTCAGAGGGAAGGGACCAGCAAGGGGCTGGATGCCCAAGACCTCTTTGGCCCAGCAGCCTCAGGGCAGCAGGGAGAGCAAGAGGCCCAGTGTGCCCCTAGGTCGGCTCTGCCCCTTCCCACACAGGCGGCCAGCCCAGCAGCTGCCTGACAGACTCTGGCTCCCCCGAGCTCTCTGCCGGTGCAGGGGGCAGGAACAGACGTGTGCATGTGGTTCTGCCTTGGCCTGGGAGTGTGGACCCCCTGCCTGGCCCCCAGGCTCAGGGGCAAGGGCCGGGAGAGAGCACCACCCCGAAGCGCTTTTCTCCCGGGCTTGGGAGCGTTGTGCGCGGCTGGCGGGAACAGCCGGCGAGAGTGCTTGCAAAGCGGCGTTTGGAGGCAGCCGGGGAGGTCTTCCAGCGGGAGAGGGCCGGTTGTGCTCAGAGGCCCCACAGGCCAGGGGCAGGACCCAGCAGGGCCCCTGCCCCTGGCCAGCCTGCCCAGACCTTCCTGGCCTCCGGGGGGTACTGCCCCAGCAAGGGCAGGCTGCGGGGGACTGGGTCCAGACATGCCCGGGCGCCTCCCCAGGCTCATCCCCGCTGGTGCCTTTCCCTGGGCCTAGGCCTCGCTTGAGGCCTCCTTGGAGACGAGGTTGCTGGCAGGGGCTGTCTCCACACTGCAAGGGGGCTGGAGCTCAGAGGGCCTCGTCAGAGGGAAGGGACCAGCACGGGGCTGGATGCCCAAGACCTCTTTGGCCCAGCAGCCTCAGGGCAGCAGGGAGAGCAAGAGGCCCAGTGTGCCCCTAGGTCGGCTCTGCCCCTTCCCACACAGGCGGCCAGCCCAGCAGCTGCCTGACAGACTCTGGCTCCCCCGAGCTCTCTGCCGGTGCAGGGGGGCAGGAACAGACGTGTGCATGTGGTTCTGCCTTGGCCTGGGAGTGTGGACCCCCTGCCTGGCCCCCAGGCTCAGGGGCAAGGGCCGGGAGAGAGCCACCACCCCGAAGCGCTTTTCTCCCGGGCTTGGGAGCGTTGTGCGCGGCTGGCGGGAACAGCCGGCGAGAGTGCTTGCAAAGCGGCCTTTGGAGGCAGCCGGGGAGGTCTTCCAGCGGGAGAGGGCCGGTTGTGCTCAGAGGCCCCACAGGCCAGGGGCAGGACCCAGCAGGGCCCCTGCCCCTGGCCAGCCTTGCCCAGACCTTCCTGGCCTCCGGGGGGGTACTGCCCCAGCAAGGGGCAGGCTGCGGGGACTGGGTCCAGACATGCCCGGGCGCCTCCCCAGGCTCATCCCCGCTGGTGCCTTTCCCCTGGGCCTAGGCCTCGCTTGAGGCCCTCCTTGGAGACGAGGTTGCTGGCAGGGGCTGTCTCCACACTGCAAGGGGCTGGAGCTCAGAGGGCCTCGTCAGAGGGAAGGGACCAGCAAGGGGCTGGATGCCCAAGACCTCTTTGGCCCAGCAGCCTCAGGGCAGCAGGGAGAGCAAGAGGCCCAGTGTGCCCCTAGGTCGGCTCTGCCCCTTCCCACACAGGCGGCCAGCCCAGCAGCTGCCTGACAGACTCTGGCTCCCCCGAGCTCTCTGCCGGTGTGCAGGGGGCAGGAACAGACGTGTGCATGTGGTCTGCCTTGGCCTGGGAGTGTGGACCCCCTGCCTGGCCCCCAGGCTCAGGGGCAAGGGCCGGGAGAGAGCACCACCCCGAAGCGCTTTTCTCCCGGGCTTGGGAGCGTTGTGCGCGGCTGGCGGGAACAGCCGGCGAGAGTGCTTGCAAAGCGGCCTTTGGAGGCAGCCGGGGAGGTCTTCCAGCGGGAGAGGGCCGGTTGTGCTCAGAGGCCCCACAGGCCAGGGGCAGGACCCAGCAGGGCCCCTGCCCCTGGCCAGCCTGTGCCCAGACCTTCCTGGCCTCCGGGGGTACTGCCCCAGCAAGGGGCAGGCTGGCGGGGACTGGGTCCAGACATGCCCGGGCGCCTCCCCAGGCTCATCCCCCGCTGGTGCCTTTCCCCCTGGGCCTAGGCCTCGCTTGAGGCCTCCTTGGAGACGAGGTTGCTGGCAGGGGCTGTCTCCACACTGCAAGGGGCTGGAGCTCAGAGGGCCTCGTCAGAGGGAAGGGACCAGGAAGGGGCTGGATGCCCAAGACCTCTTTGGCCCAGCAGCCTCAGGGCAGCAGGGAGAGCAAGAGGCCCAGTGTGCCCCTAGGTCGGCTCTGCCCCTTCCCACAGGCGGCCAGCCCAGCAGCTGCTGACAGACTCTGGCTCCCCCCGAGCTCTCTGCCGGTGCAGGGGGCAGGAACAGACGTGTGCATGTGGTTCTGCCTTGGCCTGGGAGTGTGGACCCCCTGCCTGGCCCCCAGGCTCAGGGGCAAGGGCCGGGAGAGAGCACCACCCCGAAGCGCTTTTCTCCCGGGCTTGGGAGCGTTGTGCGCGGCTGGCGGGGACAGCCGGCGAGAGTGCTTGCAAAGCGGCCTTTGGAGGCAGCCGGGGAGGTCTTCCAGCGGGATAGGGCCGGTTGTGCTCAGAGGCCCCACAGGCCAAGGGCAGGACCCAGCAGGGCCCCTGCCACTGGCCAGCCCTTGCCCAGACCTTCCTGGCCTCCGGGGGTACTGCCCCAGCAAGGGCAGGCTGCGGGGACTGGGTCCAGACATGCCCGGGCGCCTCCCAGGGCTCATCCCCGCTGGTGCCTTTCCCCCTGGGCCTAGGCCTCACTTGAGGCCTCCTTGGAGAGGAGGTTGCTTGCAGGGGCTGTCTCCACACTGCAAGGGGCTGGAGCTCAGAGGGCCTCGTCAGAGGGAAGGGACAGCAAGGGGCTGGATGCCCAAGACCTCTTTGGCCCAGCAGCCTCAGCGCAGCAGGGAGATCAAGAGGCCCAGTGTGCCCCTAGGTCGGCTCTGCCCCTTCCCACACAGGCGGCCAGCCCAGCAGCTGCCTGACAGACTCTGGCTCCCCCGAGCTCTCTGCCCGGTGCAGGGGGCAGGAACAGACGTGTGCATGTGGTTCTGCCTTGGCCTGGGAGTGTGGACCCCCTGCCTGGCCCCCAGGCTCAGGGGCAAGGGGCCGGGAGAGAGCACCACCCCGAAGCGCTTTTCTCTCCGGGCTTGGGAGCGTTGTGCGCGGCTGGCGGGAACAGCCGGCGAGAGTGCTTGCAAAGCGGCCTTTGGAGGCAGCCGGGGAGGTCTTCCAGCGGGAGAGGGCCGGTTGTGCTCAGAGGCCCCACAGGCCAGGGGCAGGACCCAGCAGGGCCCCTGCCCCTGGCCAGCCTTGCCCAGACCTTCCTGGCCTCCGGGGGGTACTGCCCCAGCAAGGGGCAGGCTGCGGGGACTGGGTCCAGACATGCCCGGGCGCCTCCCCAGGCTCATCCCCGCTGGTGCCTTTCCCCTGGGCCTAGGCCTCGCTTGAGGCCTCCTTGGAGAGGAGTTGCTGGCAGGGGCCTGTCTCCACACTGCAAGGGGCTGGAGCTCAGAGGGCCTCGTCAGAGGGAAGGGACCAGCAAGGGGCTGGATGCCCAAGACCTCTTTGGCCCAGCAGCCTCAGGGCAGCAGGGAGAGCAAGAGGCCCAGTGTGCCCCTAGGTCGGCTCTGCCCCTTCCACACAGGCGGCCAGCCCAGCAGCTGCCTGACAGACTCTGGCTCCCCCGAGCTCTCTGCCCGGTGCAGGGGGCAGGAACAGACGTGTGCATGTGGTTCTGCCTTGGCCTGGGAGTGTGGACCCCCTGCCTGGCCCCCAGGCTCAGGGGCAAGGGCCGGGAGAGAGCAGCCACCACCCCGAAGCGCTTTTTCTCCCGGGCTTGGGAGCGTTGTGCGCGGGCTGGCGGGAACAGCCGGCGAGAGTGCTTGCAAAGCGGCCTTTGGAGGCAGCCGGGGAGGTCTTCCAGCGGGAGAGGGCCGGTTGTGCTCAGAGGCCCCACAGGCCAGGGGCAGGACCCAGCAGGGCCCCTGCCCCTGGCCAGCCTTGCCCAGACCTTCCTGGCCTCCGGGGGTACTTGCCCCAGCAAGGGGCAGGCTGCGGGGACTGGGTCCAGACATGCCCGGGCGCCTCCCCAGGCTCATCCCCGCTGGTGCCTTTCCCCAGGGGCCTAGGCCTCGCTTGAGGCCTCCTTGGAGAGGAGGTTGCTGGCAGGGGCTGTCTCCACACTGCAAGGGGCTGGAGCTCAGAGGGCCTCGTCAGAGGGAAGGGACCAGCAAGGGGCTGGATGCCCAAGACCTCTTTGGCCCAGCAGCCTCACGGCAGCAGGGAGAGCAAGAGGCCCAGTGTGCCCCTAGGTCGGCTCTGCCCCTTCCCACACAGGCGGCCAGCCCAGCAGCTGCCTGACAGGACTCTGGCTCCCCCCGAGCTCTCTGCGGTTGCAGGGGGCAGGAACAGACGTGGGCATGTGGTTCTGCCTTGGCCTGGGAGTGTGGACCCCCTGCCTGGCCCCCAGGCTCAGGGGCAAGGGCCGGGGAGAGAGCACCACCCCGAAGCGCTTTTCTCCCCGGGCTTGGGAGCGTTGTGCGCGGCTGGCGGGAACAGCCGGCGAGAGTGCTTGCAAAGCGGCCTTTGGAGGCAGCCGGGGAGGTCTTCCAGCGGGAGAGGGCCGGTTGTGCTCAGAGGCCCCACAGGCCAGGGGCAGGACCCAGCAGGGCCCCTGCCCCTGGCCAGCCTTGCCCAGACCTTCCTGGCCTCCGGGGGGTTACTGCCCCCAGCAAGGGGCAGGCTGCGGGGACTGGGTCCAGACATGCCCGGGCGCCTCCCCAGGCTCATCCCCGCTGGTGCCTTTCCCCTGGGCCTAGGCCTCGCTTGAGGCCTCCTTGGAGGGGAGGTTGCTGGCAGGGGCTGTCTCCACACTGCAAGGGGGCTGGAGCTCAGAGGGCCTCGTCAGAGGGAAGGGACCAGCAAGGGGCTGGATGCCCAAGACCTCTTTGTCCCAGCAGCCTCAGCGCAGCAGGGGAGAGCAAGAGGCCCAGTGTGCCCCTAGGTCGGCTCTGCCCCTTCCCACACAGGCGGCCAGCCCAGCAGCTGCCTGACAGGACTCTGGCTCCCCCCGAGCTCTCTGCCGGTGCAGGGGGCAGGAACAGACGTGTGCATGTGGTTCTGCCTTGGCCTGGGAGTGTGGACCCCCTGCCTGGCCCCCAGGCTCAGGGGCAAGGGCCGGGAGAGAGCACCACCCCGAAGCGCTTTTCTCCCGGGCTTGGGAGCGTTGTGCGCGGCTGGCGGGAACAGCCGGCGAGAGTGCTTGCAAAGCGGCCTTTGGAGGCAGCCGGGGAGGTCTTCCAGCGGGAGAGGGCCGGTTGTGCTCAGAGGCCCCACAGGCCAGGGGCAGGACCCAGCAGGGCCCCTGCCCCTGGCCAGCCTTGCCCAGACCTTCCTGGCCTCCGGGGGTACTGCCCCAGCAAGGGGCAGGCTGCGGGGACTGGGTCCAGACATGCCCGGGCGCCTCCCCAGGCTCATCCCCGCTGGTGCCTTTCCCCTGGGCCTAGGCCTCGCTTGAGGCCTCCTTGGAGAGGAGGTTGCTGGCCAGGGGCTGTCTCCACACTGCAAGGGGCTGGAGCTCAGAGGGCCTCGTCAGAGGGAAGGGACCAGCAAGGGGCTGGATGCCCAAGACCTCTTTGGCCCAGCAGCCTCAGGGCAGCAGGGAGAGCAAGAGGCCCAGTGTGCCCCTAGGTCGGCTCTGCCCCTTCCCACACAGGCGGCCAGCCCAGCAGCTGCCTGACAGACTCTGGCTCCCCCGAGCTCTCTGCCGGTGCAGGGGGCAGGAACAGACGTGTGCATGTGGTTCTGCCTTGGCCTGGGAGTGTGGACCCCCCTGCCTGGCCCCCAGGCTCAGGGGCAAGGGCCGGGAGAGAGCACCACCCCGAAGCGCTTTTCTCCCGGGCTTGGGAGCGTTGTGCGCGGCTGGCGGAACAGCCGGCGAGAGTGCTTGCAAAGCGGGCCTTTGGAGGCAGCCGGGGGAGGTCTTCCAGCGGGAGAGGGCCGGTTGTGCTCAGAGGCCCCACAGGCCAGGGGCAGGACCCAGCAGGGCCCCTGCCCCTGGCCAGCCTTGCCCAGACCTTCCTGGCCTCCGGGGGTACTGCCCCAGCAAGGGGCAAGGCTGCGGGGACTGGGTCCAGACATGCCCGGGCGCCTCCCCAGGCTCATCCCCGCTGGTGCCTTTCCCCTGGGCCTAGGCCTCGCTTGAGGCCTCCTTGGAGAGGAGGTTGCTGCCAGGGCTGTCTCCACACTGCAAGGGGCTGGAGCTCAGAGGGCCTCGTCAGAGGGAAGGGACCAGCAAGGGGCTGGATGCCCAAGACCTCTTTGGCCCAGCAGCCTCAGGGCAGCAGGGAGAGCAAGAGGCCCAGTGTGCCCCCTAGGTCGGCTCTGCCCCTTCCCACACAAGCGGCCAGCCCAGCAGCTGCCTGACAGATTCTGGCTCCCCCGAGCTCTCTACCGGTGCAGGGGGCAGGAACAGACGTGTTGCATGTGGTTCTGCCTTGGCCTGGGAGTGTGGACCCCCTGCCTGGCCCCCAGGCTCAGGGGCAAGGGCCGGGAGAGAGCACCACCCCCGAAGCGCTTTTCTCCCGGGCTTGGG